>NC_090882.1:2620634-2655634 GCF_036669935.1 Montipora foliosa
CTCGCAAGGACAATGTATTAAGATTTTTTTCACTTTTAAAAGAATAAAGTAAGTATGAAGTAATAAAATAAACACATAAAGTATATGTCTACCTGGAGGTTTAAAAAAGGGGTCTGTTAATTGTGCTCTTAAGTTATTTTTATTGAAAAACTTTTCAAACCAGTTTGACTTGATTACTAGTAGTTTAGATTTTCTCGTTTTCAATTCCAATGTGAGTTTGATTTTGCTACATGAAGGTTACTAAGAGGCGTTGTAGACCATAAACATGCAATACTGGTTTGTTATGAAGGAGGGGAGGGTGGGGTTGGGGTTAGATTAATATATGAACTCCTTGAAAACTGAAGTCAGGTTTTTAACTGGGACGTTTAGATGTCTCGCCTGTTGTATTACTGTAGTCTCTAAAGATCGAATGAGGCCAAAGATTTCTTTTGATAAGTTTACAAAAAAAAACTTCTGTAAATTCTGAAAGTTAAACTGTAATTAAGCAGGGAATTGTGAAAATTTATCCAGAAGTGGCCGCCAGAATCTCAGTGTCATTTCCTTTTTGCACTAGATGAGGCGGGAGTGCAAAACTTGGCAGGCGCTGCTTACATGGGTCTATTAGACACCAGGTGTGATTGGGCTATTCGGACCAGGTTTTGAAAACATCAGGTATATATACATGTAGCAAAACGCTTGTTGAAAAGTGAAGATATGTGGAGACAAATTCAAATATCATTGAAACAAAACATTAAAGGGGCTAGGTCACGCTGTTTTAGGTAATTTTGTTTAAAATTGTTAGTTATGAGCTCTAAACGTCAAATTGGCAGAGCAACAGTCTTTCATTTGCAAAATCACGGCCACATAACAATTGAGAATGATTTTCCAGCGGTTTAAATGACCTTTTGATATAGACTGATATAAATTTGAAAAAAGGTGGGCCGACGTTTTTCAAATTTACCCAAATGCAATCCACTTCAATCCTCCAAAGTTTTGTCCATCCTTGTCCCTTCTTAGCTTTCCTGTGTTTTGTTTGAGTTCTTCTATAGTTTTGAGTCGTTATTTTGTTATTTCAGTTTATTCTATGACCATTTGATCAATGCTGAAATTGCCTATAATTGCGTGACCTAGCCCCTTTAAGTCTCCTGTATTTGCGCATTTCAAGTCCGTGCAAAGTTCTGTAGCTGAAACACAGAGAGCTTGCAGTCGATTTACAGTATTTTTTAGTGTTGAGTATGTACAGAAAAATATGCAAATCTATGTAACAAAACGTCAAGTTTCTAACGCCCTTTTTGCACCAACAGTTTGTAAAAATTTTAGCTTATAATGTTTCACGGAAGATTTATTTAAAATAATCTGTCACTGCTGTTTGCCGCTGTGAAGCTCGGAGTTATAACGATGAGATAAGGTCTTTTGCGTTTCCGATAGATACGGCAAGGTCCTGGTAACCATGAAATTGGAAACCACGTATTGAGGCTTATGTATGTGACGATATTGCATTGTTACTAAGAGCCAATCAGATCTTTCTATTTACATGTGCTCGATTTAACTTGTTTGTGTCTCTGGTCTTGGACATGACCGCTAGTAGGTTTATAGTTCGGTCATTAAACCAGTTGAGTTTATGTACTTTGAGTCCTCTCTTTTCAATGTAGTGGAGATTAAACGTTCTTGTTGTTATCGGTTATCGCACCTTCATATTATGTCATCATTTCGCTTGAAAAGACAATTTGCTGGCCGCTTAACAGAGGTAAAAAAACAGTAAATACTAAACTTGCGACAGCAAAAAGGTGGCCGTTGGAAAGAGGTATTGGAAAGAGGTATCGAATGCAGCATTTTACTGACCAATAATTCGGGACTTTGGAAAGTGGCCGCTTAATAGGTGGCCGCTTAATAGAGGTCCGACTGTAGTAATTTAGTACGCGCCATTTTACGCTGTCTGTCTGTCTGCCTTTTTTTTTTTGAAGTCCAACTGTCTGTCTGCCAGCTGTCTCCCTGTCTGTCTGTGTGTTCTTGAAGTCCGTTTGTCTGTCAAATGGTCAGTTGTTCGTTCGGTCGGTCGGTCAGTTGGTCGGTTGGTCAGTCAGTCAATCGCTCAATCAATTACTGATTTTACCAACATTTATTTTGCACCCGTAACATTTTGTCTTCATGCAGCGCATTAAACAAAAATCTTTTAGACAAGTACTCTACGTTGAGTAAGTTGGCTGTAATCTGTTAATTCGCCGCTGTGCTCAGTATCGCGGCTGCCTTTGCAAGAAAACAAGAAGCAAGTAAATACAAAAAACAACGCTGGGAAATCACAACGCGTTTGACTTTGTAGGCTCAAATTGATTAGCCACTGCTGCATTTTATTCGGCACCCGAATATCTATCCTTCGAGTCTCTCACTGTACATGTGGAATCCTTATCACCAAGTTAATTTCATTTATTAAAATTAAAAGCGAGTTTTAACCTGTAACGATTATTCATCCATGCACCTTTAAGATCCTTTAAGTCAAAACTGTTCAGCAGAGTTCAAATGTACCTTACTTTTTTCCTAAAGTGATTATCTTCTATTTATAATAGATTATTTGTACGAGCTGTGGATTAATCAAAAATATCTTTTTTTTACCCTTGCATCTTGGTTTAATAAGAGCAATTTTTCCATTTTGATTTTTTAGTTTTACCCGCATAACACCACTTGTAGTTGTATCCGTAGTGGTCACACGCGTGCCATGGTTGACAGCAGTAATCCCAATTCTTTTCAAGGTCAACATAACACCAGTAGTAATCATATCCATGGAGGCCACATTCGTGGTCAGCTAGACAGCGTTGAGCCGAAACAGCAATGGTGGAGAATCTGCTGGAGCATGGTTTCTCTGCTGAGTTGTCAGGTTCAGTGTAACAAGTTTGGTAATCCTTGCCTCCTCGAAACTTACATTCAGAAACACAGCACTGGCCTTGAGTTTTCTTCCAGTCCTTGTAACACCATTTGTGAAATGTTCCTCCACCAACATGACAACTGGAATTTATGCAGCGGTCACCAGTAAGTGTAACGTCAGATCCATCGGCAGCAAGATTTGGAACGATCAGGTAATTGTCTTCCACTGGGGTATTGGTTTGGTCATTGGTTTCTCCTCGTGTGCCATCATCCAGGTCGTCTACATGTGTTCTTCTACTTCTCAATGCTGTTTTGTTCTTAGCTTGTTTGGCAGAACCTGTATAGATACCATATGCATCGAGCTCCCCTCCATGCGGGGGTTTGTCAACTGCCGTTATGTCGTGTGGTTCAAAAAGTAACACGCTAGCACCCTGAGCAAAAAGCAACTCTCTTGTCTTGTTCAACAAAGTATTGCTTCTTGCTAATGTCATACCTAGGTCAAGCCTAGCAATGGAATAGCTATTTGCGGCACCTTTGTTGCTTGATATCAAGCTCACTGCCTGGTGTACGAGTTTTCGTTTCTTTATGGGAAGGGATGATTGTTCCACTCTGCTCAAATCGTTCACTCTATTTGCCACCCTGACATCGTTTGGGAACGACACTTGAGCTCGTATGCGCTTTGACAAGTCCGAGTCCTCGTTACAGTCATCTGTAAAAATACTGACTCTTTCATAGCGATCCGCTCCTAGATTAGCTCTAACTAGTTTTGCCTCGAGTTCACTTACAGGAATAGTTTCTACAATGGCTTCTGCAGTATTTTCCCCAATGTAAGCAAACGAAAATCCTTTTCCCTGGTTGGTTGAATCGTAACAGCACACCGCTGTCCACAAGTGACTTGGGACGGTCACTCGGTTATACTGCCTTGTTCTGTCTCCCTCCACGTCATGTTCTTCATTTGGAATTCTTGTCCTTCGCTTGACCACTCCGGTGACAAAGTATCGCTCAGCCCCGGGAAAAGAGCAATTCATTCTCATTGTTCGTAATGACACAGCCTCCATTTGCTTCCACGATTGCTCATTGAAGCAAGGGTCCTGTGGTACAGCATTGGTGAGAGTGAAAGTTGCAGTGCGACTGTCATTACATTGATAAGAGTTTGGGTTGAGATGACCTCGATCGTAACCAGTGTTTTCGTAGTCAGCGTTGATAGCTTGATATCGTTTGTGGGCCGCCGTTTGATGCCCAGCCAAATCCATACTGTTTCGACGCATCATTTGCTCCCTGGGCAAAAGCTGTTTAAACAAATAGAGAGTAGTTTTTGAGGTCTGCCTGTTTAATGCAACCTTAGTATAAAGTTTCGCTTAGCCGAAAAGCGAAGATGTACACTTTTTGCAGCTGATTCTTAATAAGTTGTAGAAATACGCGATTAGCGGTCAACTTAAAAAGCACGTGACCTCTATAAGGTATTTTTGAAGTACGTGGGACTCCTCTCCACCTCCCCCGCTAGGACGGTCAGGTGACTACCATAGTTTTTGGTTTTAATGCTCCGCTGGCGCATTTTGCGCACCGAAGCTCTGCCATATAAAGCATGGTGCTCGGCTCTGATTGGCTGGACTGGTACACACGCGGGGTCAAAGAGGCGTTTCACATCAGACTGCACTCAAAAAAAAAAAAAAAAACAGAAATATTGAAATCAAAATGCGAGAAGCATGGATGACCAAGAGGAAAAGGCCACGACATAGGGAGAACTGAACCACCCAGGGAACATTCCACCGGAACAGCATTGGTCGAAATGCATCAATCACAGCTGCTAAAAACCAACGAATCACAGCGGAGCACCATGCTTCATAAGAATACGCGTGACCAGCTGACCTTTTGACCTGACAAAGACTCGGGATTCACGTCATAAATGACTACCTCGTGAAATAATTGATAATGAAAAGGCCTAGTGACATTTTGTGAAGAATAAAGGAATTCTCTATTAAGTGAATCTTTCCACGCAAAAGCCGCAGATGAAACGATGGTGCACGATTATCAGAGCTAATTTAGGGGCGGAACCAGAAAATTTAGAAAGAGGAAGCCGAGTCCTCCCCCCCGAATGAAAACTTTTCAGGACATGCAGCATACAGCATTGTGGGCGTATTCGTGATGCAAAGTTAGTAATGTGAGCATTTCCGATGATGGAATGAAAGGGCATTTTATAAACGATTTTCAAAGCAAAATCGTAAAACTTTTTGAAAATACAAGAAAAAATAGGGGGGAGCGGGCGCGGCCCCCTCGGCCCCTCCCCTAAATGCGCCTATGGCTATTAATTCAATTGGATCTGTAAATTTATGCAAAGTGATTCTAACTTTCAAGTCTGTAGATGAAATTCTAGTATGCGATCTTTGAAATGAGAGCTATTGAGCGATTTTTTTGTGTCACCATCATTTATATATTTTCAAGAAAGATATTGACATTTTTTAGATTTGGGTGTATGTTAAAAGATGAACGTTGTTTTCAAGCTTATCATGAACTTGAAGGTATCAAGATCTACGAATGACTAACCTGGGGTTCGATAAACCAAGTACTTCTTCTGTCTGGTTGACGACCTTGGCAAGGATCAGGTAACGTGTAGGCGGAGAACAAAGGAATCCGTAGGCTTGTACTATACAGTGTGGCATATCGATACTGATTCTGATACATTTGACATATTTTTTTCGGTGGTTCTGCATATCCGCCCTGTAGTTGTGGAGGTACGTCTTTGTAAAAGAATTGGATGCAGTTACTGAAGTCGCCCCCTACCTCGGATCTCACAATGACAACATACAAACACAACACTAGGAACAGCCGTGGGATGGACTTCATGGTTGTTAAATGTGTCTGTTGAAGAATAGATGTGTAATTGTCTTGGAATATCTTCGACGTTTTATTTCGTTCAGATTTACAAGTTATGAGGTAAGATTATCATGGATAGCGATTGATTAATGACGCTAGCATGCATAACCGATGGCTGTCTGTTCAGGTTGTGATTTAAGATTATTTCTAGACTTTTCCTCGGGCGACTGTAAATGTGCATTCTAGAGCTTTTTTTTTATTTCAAAGATAAAGAATAGGTAGGAATTTAGAACTATACTTGTATGTTTTTACATTAGTTTCCTTTTTTTCATTTTGGTCAAATATCTCACCATCGTTGTCTGTCGAGCAGCAATCAATGAAAAAATTATAACTGGTAGTTTTCTAAACGTCAAGTAAGGCTAGTAGGTCGCGCTCGCGGGTTGTGTTAAACCTTAGTAGTTTAAGAGAATCTGTTCTCTCATCAGCAACCCATTAAATGCGTGCTAAATTGGGATGAAATTTTTATCTCTGCCGAGGCTTGGCCAACTTTTCATTTTCGCGAACAAATAGCGGCCGGTGTGTGGCCGAAGCTGTTAGTTTAAAGAGAGCTCCTTGCAATAAAATTCAACTTCTTTGCTTTTAACATAAATAAATAAAATTAAAGATTACTTTAGTGTATATGTATTTAGCACTGTTGTGCTAATTAAGAACGCAGGGTAAATAAGCAAACAAATGTTGAAAAATTCCGCCTGGTAAGAGGCAGACCAGTTGGCTATCTACAATACGTGGAAGAGTTGATTTTGTTATTACTGTAGGTAAATCCATTTAGTGCCAGAGATGAGAAGTGAAGCGAACTGGACTCCGTAGGCTGAACATTTGCTTTCTCATTTTTAGTCGCTATTTGTATGTGATTGACCATTGAAACTAAAATCTCGCTTAAGACTTTCAGAAGTACTGAAAAAAGACAAGCATGCAGATATTTTCATCTCAATTTCAAGTCTACCGGTATATAATTTTTTTACTCCGCTCGAGTTAAAAATATACAGAGTCTTTTAGAACGCCTTGGCTACCTGTCACTGAGATTGCTTTAAAACAGTCGTGAATGGAAAGGAACAATGGCTCTAGGGTTTTCACCTGTTAAAATGACGAGGTCTGTAGTCAATGACCGTGTTCATGTTTAGGTAACCACTAATGGCAATAATGCCTTTGCGGGGGCTCAAAATAGCTACAAGCTGCTGCAGATTTTAAGAGGGTTCTTGTGAAACCTCTTAAACCAAGGGACCGAGTTAAATCGTATGCAAATAAGGAAAAGTACAAGATACGCACTTAAAGGGGCTAGGTCACGCAATTTTAGGCAATTTCAGCACTGACCGAATGGTCATAGAATTCACTAAAATATCAAAGTAACTGTTCAAAACCATAGAAGAACTCTAACAAAACACAGGGAAGCCACGAAGGGACATGGATGGACAAAACTGGAGAGGATTGAAATGGATTGAATTTGGGTAAATTTGAAAAACGTCGGCCCACCTTTTTTCAAATTTATATCAGTCTATATCAAAATGTCATTTACACAGCTGGAAAATCATTCTCAGTTGTTATGTGGCCGTGATTTTGCAAATGAAAGACTCTTGCTCTGCCAATTTGACGTTTAGAGCTCATAATTAACAATATTAAACAAAATTACCTAAAATAGCGTGACCTAGAATTACAATAAACGGCCTAAACAAACACCTTGGCACGGATGGAATCCGTTTGCACGTTCAATGTTGGTTTACACATGCGAATGTATAACATTTCTTTAACGAGGCAATCAAATTTGCCGCTACATTTCGTGATGGTGTGAAATTGCTCAATGAAGGGTTCAGGAATTTCGCTATTGCGCTGGAGGTTGTAATGTTTGTAAATCGAAGATGACTTTCTAGTGTGCCCTTCTACGATTTTTCTTCGATTTACAAACATTACAACCTCCAGCGCAATAGCGAAATTCCTGAACGGTTCATTGAGCAATTTCACACCATCACGAAATGTAGCGGCAAATTTGATTGCCTCGTTAAAGAAATGTTATACATTCGCATGTGTGAACCAACATTGAACGTGCAAACGGATTCCATCCGCGCCAAGGTGTTTGTTTAGGCCGTTTATTGTAATTTAAGTGCTTATCTTGTACTTTTCCTTATTTGCATACGATTTAACTAGTCTCTTGATAATGAGATCATGATGACCCCGAAACGTCGAGCAATAAATCTTTCCTGGTTTTTTATATGCCTTTGCTTCAGCAAATCTCTACCGATTAAGTAAAATTACACAAAGTTCAAAATTCTTCTTTACGATGCCTTAACAAATTCGAGGAAAACATTCTAACTTTTCAGGAAAACCCTGATTTTAACTTGGTACTATCGCTCTTAGAGCTGAGCTTGTTTGTTTCCTTTTCTTCATTTTGGTCAAATGTTGTACCTTGTAGTGGTGTTGGTGTAAAACCTATACTAAGAAGTTTTTGTAAAATCCTCTTTATCGTTCACAGCCCATTCAATTTGTGCACTGTGTTTGCTTCCCTTTAGCGAGGTAGGTGTGCTTAATTTGGATCAAATTTTTATTTCGTCCAAGGTTTGACCGTTAGTTAAACGCTACAACCAGTTGCAAAAATGTTGATACACTTTGTGCAAAAAATGGCTTTACTTACTAAAATGGATCGCAAATAACAAATTTGTCACAAAATCACGATTAACCCCCTTCTTCCCGATTCAATGTTGTTCATCTAAGTTTTGTACATGATATTTCTTAGCTAGCAACATTGGAACTGAAGGGAGGAGGGAAGATTACGCGAGATAGCGCGGCGAAGAGTTGTCTCTTGTTAAGGTAGGATGTCTCAACTACTTTTGCAACTGGTTGTAGCTTTTCATTTTCATGACAGATGGTTTGGCGGTTTGTGGCTATTAGTTCAAAGAAAGCTCCTAGCAAAAAAAAATTCAACGTTTTTGCATTAAAATAAATAAATATAAATACACATTAAAAAATTTAAGTGTAGATGTATTTAGCAACGCTGTGCTAATTGTGGACACTGTAAATAGGCAAATACTGTAAATCAACAGAAATTAAATTGTTAAAATACTAACTGGTACTGAGGAGGTAAACCAAGTGTGGAGGAGTTGAATTTGTGACTACTGTAGGTAAATCCGTTTAGTTGCAGATATGAGAATTTGAAGCCGTTACCTCTTAAAAGAGAGCTTTCGAACTGGCCTCCGTAGGTTGAAAATTTGCTTTCTCACCTCGTCTTTTCTTTGTATGTGATTTACCGACGAAAATTGCACGTATGAATTTCAGAAGCACTGACAAGAAGATATTCTCAACTCAGTTTCAAGTCTATACAAACTTTTTACTCCGCTTGTAGAACGCCTTGGCTACCTTTGACTGAGTTTTCTTTGAAAGAGTCGTTAATGGAAAGGAACAATGGTTCGCGATTTTTCACCTGTTAAAAAATGACAAGATCTGTGTTCAGTGACCGTGTTCATGTTCACTGAGGTAACCACTAATGGAAATGATGCCTTTTGTAGCGATGCAAAATAGCTAGAAGTTGCTGGAGTTATTTGCATGAATCTTTATTGTGGATACAGGTACCTGTTGATACAGAAAGATTTGGTTTTTCTTTTTAAAGCACTGTGTTGTAGTTTGTAGAAACATGTTGGTAAATATTGTGTTTTTGTTACGGTGTTGCTCAATGGAAGTAACTAATTTTGTTGCAATGCAATTAAATCTCCAAACAAATGGTTGTAAAACTAAATACCAACATGTACCAGAAATAGTGTAGCTGTAGACAAGGTTAAATAAGGGCAAACTTGTACTAGTTTTAATGTAGATAAAATTAAACGTAAAAATGTCCATGTCTTGGTTGTGAATTAAAAGACGTTGCATTTTTTGACTATGTATCAACAGTTGTTAAATGTAATCTTTTTATAATATTTGCGTATGAAGGTGGAAATTTCTAGCTGGTATTCACTGGCTGTAATCTCTCGTTGTCATTCCATTTTGTATGTAATAGAGTATGAAGTTTTCGTACTTGGGTATTATGTTATCTAGAATCAAATTCATTTTCTGTTTCGGCTTTATAAATCTGTCTTTGTTGCTACAGTGAATTCTGTGTAACCTCTAGATCTGATTTAGAACATGGACTATCTTAAGTTATCGACGCTTAGAGATCAGCTGCACATTTAAAACGGGTTTAAATCAGATGATGACGATAAAAGAAAAGGAGCTCAAACGATTCGGTGGCTTGTCCATTTAAAATTGAAAGCAAGGAAACGTTTCAAAAAATGGTGTCAGAGACTAGTGGTTTGCCTTCATCACAGAGCTGGGATGGATTACCAAATAAATGAGCAATGCCCCTTTCAACACGACCGGCTAACTTCTTGATCACCGGTAGTAATTTCAGATTTTTCCCAATAAGGTTTCGACAAAACGAGGTCAATGAGGCATTTATTGTATGAATTGACTGTTGTTTTTTTTTTTTTTACCAGTGATATAAACAGGATTGGTGTTGAAGATTTCACCAAGTGAAGTGTAACTTGCGTGGTTTCAATTGAATTGCCGTTATTTTCTTCTGATGTTGATTTATACAAGCGAATGAAATTGTTTCTTACTTTTTCAAGAATAGATTCGAGAGAAATCATGCAAAGACAGGGTTTTCTGACAAAAAACGTTTAGTTATATTTATTGTCTTGCTTTGTTTTACATCGGCGCATTCTTAGAACTGCTGAAGTCTCTTCCTAGCCAATCACTACCAGCTTCTTGTGCAACTCATTAGCATGTGGCATCTTAAATTTTTCACCTGCCTGAATCCACCCTCTGTCAAAATGTCTCGTGAGAAAAGCGGGCTTTGGTTTCCATTGTTACAAAAAAGAAAAGGAGATATACATTTTCGGGAGGGCAGGAAGGTGTGAATAAGCTGAAGAGACAGTTCACGGCAGCAGTTCTGGAAGGGCATAAATATCGGGGGAAAATATCGAGAAATAAATTGCACCCTATTAAATTTTGGAGGCTTTATGTCTTCCACCACGCCTGCCCCTCTACCTCTCACCCCTACCCCACAGGGAAAGGATTGTTTCGACTAACACGATTACAGATTACAAGTTCAAGGTTTTTATTTTTGTACTTTAAAGTATTGTGATGCCACTTCTACTGAAATGAAAGGCATTTTATCAATACTGATATATTGATACCAAGTAAAGCTTATATAACGCATTTATAAGGTAATTATGGATATTCTTTGGTTCCCGTTTGGTAAGGGGAAATTGGTTCAATAAAAACTAATTGGGGAAAGCTGATATGGAATAATTAACTGTTATAGTGTGAATTTATTAACAATTATCTCCTTCATCGCAAGACGTTTAATCCTATTCTTACCACACTTCTTTGCCATTTGTAATCCACTATTTCAGTGGCTACAGTAGAAAACATTGAATGTACTAGTTAGTGAACAGTCTATGGTAAGCTAACAAAATCGCAATAACTATACCAGAAGCATATTGCATTTAAACTAAACAATCCAAAGCTGTCTTACTGTAAATTTTATTTCTTGCCTTAAGAGCCTCAAAATCTCCTTGAAGACACTCCATTTCTCCCTGAAGACCAGCTGTGAAGGAACGAAATGATATTTTAATGACTTTAACTGGCTCTGTTGCTTTTATTTGCACATGGACTAGGTATATGGTAAATGCACATTTACAGCGAAGTGCGCTCTTAAATACTATATGTAGATACATTTAACATCATTTCAAATACTATTTTCTTCCTATTTCCTCTTCAAGAGATACCGGTCAATGGATGATGTATTATCCCAACATGTCTAAGTTTTTTGCTCAGTTTGTAGAAATTATTTTCGTAGTGTTTAATTTTAATTCTCACTACAGAATTATAGACGACCTTTACTTTTTCACGAAGAGAAGACGATCAGTGCATTAACAACAGTCAATTTTTCAAAAATTGATTTACATATCACTTGTGCATAGATGAATAGTCATTACCTTTTTCTACTTCAGCAATGGTTCTTTCGTCACTAAGCTATTAGGGACAATGAAAAACTTCGGTCAAAATCTTTGTCCATAGCGTATCTAGAAAGTATGTAAGTACTTCTTATGTACTTTTAACATTTGAGGATGGTAAACAATGCAGTTGCGTTGAAACAAACTCTCTTTTAAATTGTTAATAAACCTAAATAAAAACACCGTTAATAGAAATACCGGTATGCAAATGCCTCATATCACCATCTGTTCAAAAGAATTCTTGAACTTCTCTGTTTCTTCAACGTGGTCATTTTCTACAGATCTGTTAACAAAAAGAAAGCCGGGTTTATTCATGTGAGATCCTGCACTTAAGAATAGCGAAGTGCCCAACGTTTGAAAAAAATAGAATGCAAATTACTTGAACCCTGCGAAAGTCAGGCAAGATAAGCGCGAAATAGAGGAAACGTAGGAGACGTTTTATGAACTCTGTCGTTCTTGGACAAGACACCTTACTCTCACAGCACTTCTCTCCATCCAGGTGTATAAACGAGCGGTATGGGTTATTGACCAGGATCCTCATCAGAGGTTTCTTGTGGCTGCCAATATTGGTATAAACACCAGTGGTTCAACAGTGGTTGCAAGGTAATATTTAACAATTAGTCACTAAAGGAAGGTGACTTTCACCGACACTGAGGAAAATAATTGTTTTAGTATATAGCACACGAGTTGAATAAATAATGCAAAAATCCCTTATGAATATTACTTGGCGCCAAAAGCACTTGTGTGGTATATTACTGAAACAATTATCCACCTCAGTGTCGGTGAAAGTCACCTCCACTTCACTGTATTATTGTTAAATATTGGTCAAATAAATGTCTTATCTAGGAAGATCGAAAGGCTCTGTTCGTAGGGTGGTGGGATCATAAATCATTCCCAGAACTTTGACTGATTACGACAACCGAAAACCATCCGCTTTGTCTGTGTCTTGTCGCTGATCCTCTGTAGATCGGAGGTGTAATACTTTGCATGTAGCATAGAATGTGTGTGTATATTTACCCTCGGATTTAAAAGTAGCTTGGTGTAGCTAGTATCTCCCAGCCTTACCCCACCCCTACAGAGGACAGACCATGTTATGAGTTCGAAGGTTTTGAGGATGGGTAGCTTGCAAACTAAACTGAACGCAGGGTTGTCGGAACAGCAACAAGATTTATTCCAAAATGAACGTAGTCTCCACGAAATAAAACTCTAAACAGTACGTAACTCGATAAACTTACTCGGCCTCCGCCAACTTGAATAAACACTACTTCTGACACACTTGACTAAACACGGCTAACGCAAACTCTCTTCGCTTGTGAAAACTAACTGAAAACTCCGCTTAGACTCGTCTACTTATATACTCTCACAATAAGCTCCTAGAACTTTCTAAAACAGTCTAATTATAGAAAGATTACAAAACATGTCGATTTAGAAACGTTCACACAAGATCCAAAAAATAAACAAGCTACGAACTCTCACAAAGCTTCTAGAAAGTCACGCTGGTCACGCAGTACAATTTTTCGTAACAGACCACAACACCCGGTCGTGAAGTTCCGTGAATCTCATTATGTGGGAGCATTGGACATGTATGGAGGACGGTTTAGAGCCCTTTTCTGAGAAGACTTGAAAGTGTAACCATTGCAGATAGGGTTACAAAGGAAGCACTTTCTTCAGTTATTTGAAGACCCTTAATATGGGTCCGATCGAGGTATTGAACCCAGGATCTCCCCAACGAGAATCCGACGCTCAGCTACTGAGCGATCGGTCGGCGGTTGTTTCATAGAAACATGGCGTCGGTCACTTAACACTCGTTTGAACAATTTTGGCCAACATTGCGTCGATCATCTTCCTTCGGACTCATGGATAACAATGGTAGGTTTACAATCTTATCATACTTAGATTTACGTTAAAGGGGCTATGTCACGCAATTTTAGGCAATTTCAGCATTGATCAAATGGTCATAGAATAAACTGAAATAACAAAATAACGGCTCAAAACTATAGAAGAACTCAAACAAAACACAGGAAAGCTAAGAAGGGACAAGGATGGACAAAACTGGGGAGGATTGAAGTGGATTGCATTTGGGTAAATTTGAAAAACGTCGGCCCACCTTTTTTCAAATTTATATCAGTCTATATCAAAATATCATTTAAACAGCTGGAAAATCATTCGCAATTGTTATGTGGCCGTGATTTTGCAAATAAAAGACTCTTGCTCTGCCAATTTGACTTTTAGAGCTCATAACTAACAATTTTAAACAAAATTACCTAAAACAGCGTGACCTAGCCCCTTTAAGGAGGAATTTCTTCCAACTTGGGGAAACACTTCTACATCTCCATGCACCTGTTCTTTTTTTAGTGCAGACAGGAAGGCACCTTGCTCTCAAAACGTGCAACGTCTGCATTTATTATGGAAACTTGCTCATAATTCAGTAACATTTTATGGATGTTTGGAATTCACAGTGTCATTACTGGCCGTTGCGTGAGAACAAGTGATTAATTTTTTTTCCTTTCCTTTTTCTTGCCGAAAGCCAAAATGGATGTTAATCGCGTGTTTTTATACCTGGAAAAGGTCATTCGACATGTAAAAGCAGCGTAAAACTGATGAAACAATTGGACAATATAAATAACAAGGAGTTTTAGCATTAATTTAAGAGGTCGTTGAAGTAACGTTTTAGTCTAGTACTAAATTCTCGCAGCATTTTTGTTTCAGTACTGGTAGAATTTACATAGCTACATTGAATACAACGGAGACTCCATACGTGATCAGTAGTAATGGTTTTATTTAATGACCGGAAAATGAGATAAATATCGGTTCTAAAATCGTATTTAACGCAGTATATATTTACATAAAATAACTAAAACTGATTAAAACGATTTTTAATTTCTTTTAAACTGATAAGCTGTCAAGAATGCATTAACCAACAAAAAGTGAATTCTGTTATTACTGACTAAGCTAACACACGATAACACAATTCATATAAATCTTTGAACTGCAGAATAGCTATTAAAAATACTATGTAATCTACAAATGTAATAAGGAATATCATATTTCATACAGTACTTGCGCTGTAATTGGTTAACATGACAGGCCGCTACTTGACTTTTTTCACGCACTTTGATTTCCTAAAGATATAATAAATGTTGCTAACCTTGTTTTCTCGGGGCATGTTTTCGGCTTCTTGTCTTTTCCAGTTCAAATCGTGGAACTCCTGCTTCACACATGGGCCTTATTAAAAGAACCTTACAAAACGACGACGCCAGAAAGCGATAATATTATTGGGTTTAGATAGAGATGAAAAAGAGCTCGGCACGTAGTTTGAGATATTTCGTCATCGTTCTCATCAAAACAACATAAAATAAGAAAATACCAGGTTTTTGGGATAACGCGAGCATACAACAACGAATCTTTCATTTTTTGCTTTACTTCTAAACTCTTTGTACCAAACAAGTTACAACATACTTCTCTCGTATTGTACAAAACGAAAAAATCTCAAAATACTTAAGACAGCACAGAGCATCAACTAACTGAGGAGACAGGAAATCAAATCACAACAAATAAAATAAAAGGGAAGGGGGAAACAGGGGGCAAACCAACAAAGTCACTACCAGACAATCTCAATTTGTACGAAGACGTCAGTATCCGACTTTGCTTCACGAATTGCTTTTCCGGCCATTCTGCCGAGAAACAGTCCCCTGGGTGACGAGAGATACTATGAAGCAGTTTAGCATATAGGAGTCCATTTACGTCCTGTACAGGCGACACTTCCTAGACAGACCTCACTAAGGAACAAAGTGGTACCTTCAACCCCAAGCTCAGTCGATCAATATATTCCGGCGTTTTCTCGGGTTGTACGGTCCACTTTTTTCCAGTTTAAATCATGGCCCGAGTGCACATATATTGAACAGGAAAAAAAAGGAAATGGAACTTATGCCTGGGGCTTGCTCTCGAAGGTCCCGAAAACGTTTGGGGCCCGAAAGGCAATTTGAAAAACTAAGATCCACTTATGATGAAAAGCTAATTAAATAAGTCTCATGACTTAAGACGTTTCCTTTTGAAGGTACGGAGCGTTTTATCGTGTCAACCTAAACGCTCAAAAACGGGACTTTTGAGCCGCAGAAAAAGGCCCCTGGTTCTCACTTTTGAAGCAAGTCTAGAATAAGGAAAGAGCAATCGACAACAAACGCAAACTCAGGAGTATCTTGGTCCTTTGTATTTTTAAAACAAAAGACACTAATTAACGATAATTTAAAGGGGTAGCTCTTAATTACCAAACCTTTGCAATGGACTCCTTGAAATATATAGTCATTAACTCTACAGTTATCCTTTTTTGCCAAGTAAATTACGTGGTAAATTACGTGTTGCTTCGTCAGTTGTGAGAACCAGGCGTTACAGTAACAAAATATTTATTATTATATCTTTTGGCAATGAAATCATGCGGCAAACCTACCTTGAAACTGTGGAGTATGGTCCGCTCAATCACAGAGCGCGTACTATCTAAAATCCTATAGTAAAACACAATACACTTACATTTTCCGTAGTAATATGAAGTTGCAGATAAATCATGAGGGAAAGTGTATTTATGTGCGCTGTTAATACCTTTTTTATTTCCCGTGAATCGTAATTAAAATTATGACTGAGAGACGTGATGTTTGCACATAATTATCTCTCAAACGAAAATCAGCTGTTTGATTCATTATGAGGTGCGATTTTATTGCAAAAGAAATGCCAGGAACTAACAAAAGACGTGTTCAAACTTATCCTTTTTCGGGAACTGCATTGGGCGACAAAATAACTAGTGATGACGCCTTAGTTGTCACGAGAAGCCTTGACCACTGTTCACTCCAACATGGCAGAATTTCTTTTACTGTACGGCTTCGAAGTAGGCTAGAGAAACGTGAAAAGATCATTTCTTTTCCCTCAAGCGGTATCAAAACGACCTCTCCCCCCAGTTGGCAATCCTCATGTATTTGTTGAGTATATTTTTTTTAGTTCAGTTCTAGAAAAAACTCATTTGTTCCAATGGTTTGAATAAAAAAGGAATGTTTAAAAACAGCAAATGGTGATGAGTCAGGTTAATCACGAAGATGCACTACTGGTCTCTTCCAAAAAATACTATGATATTTAACAATTAGGTTAAGCATTCAGTTGCCAGGCGAGAGGGAAATAAGAAGTACGAATCAAATGTTGGCCGCACAGCATTAATACTAGTATGATATAAGTAGGTTTTTAGGGTAAGTTGTAGTGCTGAGAAATTCCCAAGTTATCTCATCTGGGACCAGTTTCTCGAAATTTCCGGTAATTACCGGGCGTGTTTCCGGTGACAAAAAAACACCTTGGATGTTGAAAAAGGACACATTTCCAAGTCATGAATCTTTGTGATCATGGGCGTAGCCAGGACTTTTCAAAAGGGGGTGGGGGGGGGGGGGGTCACACTTTGTCAAACAGAGGGTACTCGCGTTTTCGCAACCTGAATATAGTAGGTTGTTTGCTTAAAAAAAGGCTCACAAAGGGGGGTCACGGGCACCCCAGGCCACCCCTAGCTACGCCCTTGGTGATAGTTTTGTTTTCTCTAAATTTTTCTCTAGGTTGTTTTCATGTGATGTCATGTCGGCCATGTTGGGGGATAGGAACAAAAGACTTTTATTCCTTTGGGATATCACCTCTTTTTTGATGCAAATTCGTGTTAAATATTTCCTATTGTTTTGACCCCCAACATGGCTGCCTTGTCACGTGGTTGCAAACGAAGAATAACTGAAACATATTAACACATCAGCTTTTCAGGGTAAGTAGATCGTAGTTTTTCAAATTGCTTTTCGGGCGCGAAGAGTTTACGGGACTTTCGAGAAACGAGACACTGGCCCGGGTTGCTCGACGCAAGGTTAGCGTTAACTATCGTTAAATACCATGGAAACCTAGAGCTTTTGATACGGTTATTGCCAGAATGGATATTCCAAAATATGGTGAGACACTTAAATTTGTGTATATAAAGTACCAACCGATCTTACTAAGTCTTACCAAAGGTTAACAATTTATGAAAGCTAACCATTTCGCCGGCGCTTAGACCAAATCACTACGTTGACCCAGCAGTTATTCTCTGCCTAAATAGGGTGTCGTTTATCTGCCTATACCTGTTTATGTGTCACGAAGTGTGTCACCATATTTTGGAGTATCCATTCTAGCAATAACCCTTTTGATATCTCTTAACCAACGGTTAGCGGTGACCAGGCTTCCTGCAACCGGTCCCTGAACGTTAGCCCTAGTAAGGGAAATGAGCCCACACAAGAACAGAAAAACTCTGACCAGGGTGGGTTTGGGAGAGGGAAAGATGAGTCAAATCCTACGCTCTGATTGGCTGGCTAACCCAGCGGGGAAGATGAAGTTATCTTGCCCACGCGGTCTTACCCTCAAAATGTTCCCGCAAGAGAAATTAAGAGTTGATTTTTTTTTGTGTGTATAACAAACTCCTCTCCAGATATTGACCTGGTTGGTTTTTTTTGTCTTGGTCCTTAAACACGCACACACTAAAAAAATGCGAATTTGGCTAATATCTAGCGATCTTGACCGAGCAAGCTTGGTCCATCAAGGATTTTCTGAATTTATTAGTACCTGCAGTCGGAGATGAATTGTAACATGTGCTTACCGTCTTACCCAAACATCCCTATAATGCAACACTCTTACAAGTCTACCAAAAGTTCTTTTTTTTGGAGTGGGCAATTAAAGGTGCGGTATCTAGCTCACTCACACATTCAATCATTGACGCGTAAGGAACGCTTCGCAAATTTGCACCTTAAAAAAAGGCCTTAATAGGACAATATGTCCGTAGTAGTAACGTTACTTGTCTGTCTTAATTTTCAAGATTCGATCACTTTTTCAGTGGCCATACAGAAATATTCAAGTTTATTGGTAACTTTCTATATGAATTATGCTCAGATAACCTTGAACACAAGTGCTGTAATTATGGGTTAACTTTGACTATTGTTGTCTCACTTTAGTTTGTCTGGCTCGATTTTTCATACTGTTCACGTGCTTTGCTGTTAACATCATGACACTAGCCACCATAGGAATTGACAGGTACGACGCTATCTGTCGCGCACCAGTTCGTAGAATAACGTGTCAAAAAACTGCGCACTACAATACCTTTATCTGGCTATTTGCATGTTTTACTGCCGTTCCTGGTGGCGCCGGACACCTTTTAACAGCTATGCAGGGCAAACACGTCTGTGCAAGCCC
The DNA here is from genome assembly GCF_036669935.1 of Montipora foliosa. NCBI lineage: Eukaryota > Metazoa > Cnidaria > Anthozoa > Scleractinia > Acroporidae > Montipora > Montipora foliosa. The sequence goes on from NC_090882.1 coordinate 2,639,555, forward strand.
GGGACGGGCATTTGACCAAAACGCACACACAGGAAAGTATGTCATGCTTGCTGTGGTTACCCTGTGGATCGTACCGTCACTTTGCATCAAGTTCAACCGATTTTACGGGATTGTCAAGTACGTGCGAGAGTACTCGTCACATCTTCGGTCCGTCCTTGGGACATCGAGCGTAAAGCGGGAGGTTAAGTTAACAAAAATTTGCGTCACTATGATGATTACTTACGCGAACTTGTGGATTACGTTCGCGATCATGGTAATGCTAAGAAACAAGTTTTCTTCCGTCCCCGTCCATTGTGCTTATCTCTGGGCGCATTCTTTAGCTTACTACAGTTTTGCTGTTGTACCAATAGAGTACATGATCCTTGACAAGAGATGTTTAACACATGTTTATAGAAAATTCATGCGAAAGTCACGTTCAAAAATTTCAGCCGAAGATGGAAGTTCCCAATTGAAGAGTTTTGCAAAAGATTTTAGCACCGTTCACTCACAACCAAGTAAAGGGAAGAAACAATGGAGAATGCACCATACTTCAATAGAGGCAAAAACAGTAGTGAGCAACGTTGCCGCTTCAGAAATTTGATAATGATAACTGCTCTATAATTGCCGGTATGATAGGCTCAACTGTAATTCATTTAAGTCATGAGGTTACCTAAACATCGAGTCAAGAACCCGACCCAGCATCTAGAGCCATGATCTTGAGCCAGTAGGGATGACGTCACTCCCTTTTGGTGCTAGGGTTTCTGTGGCTCGAAATCGTGGCATTAATATTAGTTAATCTCTTTAGCCATTCTCTTGAGTAATTTGTCAAGTATAGAAAGATAGTCTGTTATTCCCGGGGGCCTGATTCCCAAAAACGTTTCGGGTAACAAAAGCCAATCTACTGATTTTGAAAACTCTATGATATTTGATCATATCCACAATGCCAAAAACAATTGCAAAGTTCCATGACTTACAGCGGCTACCACTGACGCCAAGTGGACAGGAGCGCACTATTGTCATGAAGACAATTGAATGAAGTCCATCCAAATTTATGTCGACAAGGGGCGCGTGTGACTGGTAACCTCTTTAAAACGTTTTCCTTTTGAAGGTACAAAGAATTTGATATCACGTGAAACACGCCCGAAAAGTTCACGGGACTTGAGAGAACGATTATTAACAATTTTTTTTTAAGAATTTGAATTGATCGATTTAAAGCTTAGATAGTACGTTACATAACTTAGGTGCCCCTAAATGACAGAGGCGATTCTACTTCGCAGAGTTAATTGAAACGATAGTTCAGTCATCGCCATAATTATTAATGGATTATTAACATCATTATGTTTTAGTACTTTTCTTTCTTAAAATGCCCAAGAGCCTGGGACAAGGAGCGATTACCTACAACCGCTCAACTCATTCTCGAGACTGGTATTAGCCTCACACTGACCAAATTACCTTGTTGAAGAGAATATTGATATCATCCTCAATGTCAATTTGTGTTTTCTTTTTCGGTAAACCGACAGGAAGATAACGTGCTTTTGTTGCTTCTAACGTTTGCAAGTTTCCTCAGAACACCTTCCTCCTAAAACTAAAGGTGCCTCTGCCTCCAGAGTAACTGAAATAATTCCACAGCATTTAAGAATCGTAAGAACACGAGTATCACGCACTTGCTTAGGCCTTACTTTTGGACATCCCCTCAGGTATTTTCTCTCTAAGTTGGCCGGGCTTTCTCGAACGGACACAGAAGCCAGGGTCTTGAGGGAGTGACCTTAGATGTCTTCCACGCCGTTGAGTCACCTTGGTTACCTCGATGAATTTGCTCCACTGCCGATTTATGCTGGCTTCAATACTTTTCACGCTTCGTTGCGTCCTTGCAGCTTCCTAAGAAAACCAAGAAGATACCAACAGCGTTTGAAACAATTTCGCGGCTAGCCCAGGTCAAGTTGTCCAGTCAAACCTATTAGCGACCTTCAGATCGGAGTACGACTACGACTACGAGTGCAAGTTTTTCGCATTGAGTACGCGCAATGGGTCCGAAGGTTGAAATTTTCCCAAGTGCGCGTGCTCAGAACAAAAAACTTGTAGTCGTAGTCGTACTCGTACTTCGATCTGAAGGTCGCTATTATTCATCGGATCACATCCCTCTTAGGCCGGACAAATATCCATTATGTCATATCTCTTTTACAACTCTCCCTCCCTGCATGATGTTTACATATCGAAAAAGAACATAACATTCTAACGCTTTAATAGTACACTCACCAAAATTACTCAATTCTGATTGGTCGAGAGCAGTACAATTAACTCCAAGTAAAGCGATGACGTCACAAAAACTAAACTTATGAAATTATGGGATTTACTGAGATATTCTGAAAGTATACAATAAAGAATGACCTCTTTGTGATTTGGGCGTTAGATATTGGCCCTTTCATGCTTGAGTGACGCCATACAAATCCTTGTAAATTTGTCTTGGTTCTAAACGGTTTAGAACCAAGACAAATATACAAGAATTTGTACGGAGTCACTAAAGCATGAAAGGGCCAATATCTCACCCCCAAATGGCAATAAGATGCTGATTTTTGGCTAGTGGGCATTCTTCATCATGTACTTTCAGAATATCTCGGTAAATCCCATAATTTCATAAATTTAAATATTTGTGACGTCACACCACCACTCTATTGTACTCCGTAGGAATACCTATTAAGTTTCCATGGAAACGACGCGTAAGCGGCAAATTTGAACGTAATTTTGTTTTATGTACTATAAATAAAAAATAGCAGGACCTTCTCATACAATTCGTGATTAACAGGTACTCGTGATTTTGAAAATTCTCTTGCTCGTGCAATTTTGAGAACTTTCAAAATCACTCGTACCTATTAAATCACGAATTATACTCGAGGTCGTGCGATTTCCTATACTAGTTGTGTATACAACCTCAAGCTCTGCGTTAATTTTTTTCTTCACAAACGAATACGTCCGGACAAATTGTCCGGTCATCCAAGGATTTGAAGGATTTGACCGGACAAAACCTATTTTTGAATGAACATTGTCCGATGACCTTCCGTTATTTCAAGCCCTGGACCAACAGGTGCTTACCCCGCATTGACGTTGGTAAGGTTTAAAGTGCTACTACGATCAAAAATCATTTTTCGTTTTTCTTTACATTTCAAAAGTACTTGTGCTGAATATTCGGCATGCCAGATTGTAAGCAATTATTTCAAGAGGAAGGCTATTTGTTTGTAAGGAATTTTTTCATTTACCAGGCCGCCATTACTTGGCAGTGTTCCGACCGATAAGTCCTCAGAAAGCTGGATCGAGGAGAAAGTGACCTCATTTACTCACAAGCTTTGGAGTGTTTGATTGCGGCTTCTTTAGTATGCAGCACGGGAGTTTTTTGCTTTCAAACTGTCAAATTCGTGTTCTGCATAGTCATTAAGCCGCAATCGCACAATGCATTTTTAAGCTAGTCACTTTCTCCTCGATCCAGCCCTCTGAGGGTTTATCGGTCGAAACCGCACCAAGTTATGGCGTACCGTTAAATAAAAAAAATGCAATTGAAATAAACAGTCTTCCTTTTGAAATTAATGCAAAAAAAATTCAACCATTAAGAATTCAACACAAGTATTTTCGAAATCTGAAGAAAAACAAGAACTGGTTTTTTTCATCATAGTAGCACTTGAACTGTCCATGTAATCAGCTCAAACAACAGAGTATATATGCGTACGCTGTGACAACACACACTGAAGATGACTTGCGCTCAGATTGTCGAAACGTCAGTCACATTATCAGGACTACACTCACCCGGAGGATCGCATTACATCAATGTCCGTGTAATAGCGATGTGATCTGTGCATTTTCAGTTTATAAAACACTTTTTTGACTGACAATTACCATTCCTTACAGTCTTAATGACCGAAGGGAACATCTCGAGGAGATCGGGTTAAGAGCGGCATATGTGAGGCGCCTGAGAAAAATTCCCGAGACGGGTTAAGATAAACTGAAACGCAACTCACTTAGTATGATTGCATTGCCCGGATCTCCCATCAAATCCCCGACCAAAAAAGGACTCTCGTCATTAAGCTGATTAATCACAATGAACGTAAAAGAAAGAGTAGACTCGTCGCCTCAAAGAGAATCAAGGTGAACTCATGGTGCACTCCAACCGAGGAGTAAAGCTTGCATGGTCAGCTTTTACAATCTTTTTTCGGAGGCCATCGTTACGTACTGCCATTATTAGAGTGGTAAAGCATGACGTTTACGGCAAATGGCAGACAGTTGCGTGTCACAAAAGCATGAAAATTCCATTTATTCACCCTATCTCACTCTTTTGAGTAGTTACTCGTTATATCTAGTTAACAAACAAGAAAGAAGCTTAAATAAATCAAGTTCCTCCGTGTTTTGACAAAACGATATTTTTATGGTGCCAGAAATTTGATTTTATCAAACGAGTTGATAAAGGTCGAATAACCACCATGAAAGGTTTGGAAAGCTGACGTTTCGAGCGTTTGCCCTTTGTCAGAGCGAATAGAGGAATTGTGGGTGTTGTAGGATTATATGTGTATGGAGGAGCTTTGCCATTGGTAGGAAGAGGGTGACTGTGAATCTGTGAATAGATTAATGGAACGAGAGGTGTTCATTGATTCCGTGTGGATAGCATGTTCCCAGTTGAAAAATGAATTTTCGTTCGAGACTTTTACGGCTGTCTGTGTTTCCGTGGTGTAAGGATAGGCCGCAAATAGTCATGTTGTGGTGGGAGTAATTAGGAAGATTAAAATGGCGTGCAACTGGTTTTGAGGCATCTGTGTCGTTTTTTTCTACATCTCGTAAGTGTTCGCGAAAGCGGTCCGCCAATCATCTCCCTGTCCCTGTTTCGCCTATGTAGATCTTCTTGCATAGTGTGCAGGTTATGCAGTAGATGACGTTTGCGGAGATGCATGTAAAGTGGTCAGTGAAGCAGATCGATTCGGTCCTGAGATCTTAACCTTGTTAGAAATAAAGGGACAAGTTTTGCATCGTGTGCGTGTACATTTGAAAGTTCCTGGTTAGTTATATGACTTGAAAGTACTCCTATCTAGAAAGTTAACTATGTTTTTCAGTTGTCGCGTTTGAACGAAATAAGTGGCGGTGTGGTGAGGTAAATTATTTGTTGGAAGCTCGAATTCTCTGGGTTAAAGCAAATTTTAGTAAGAACAATTGGACCTTACTGCAATTACATTTGTCGGTGTTGTTTAAAACTGTTATAATTTTCCTTTCAGGATGCTGAAGGCCAAGTTAAAAGGAGTCTCTGACGAAGGAATTTGCATCTTCCACAACAATCGCTTGCTCAACAAGTGTCACGGTGTATGTATGGTAAGTGGAGCTTTGTAATTCTGAAATGCTGAAGTGGAGCGAAAGACAATTTTATTCAAAAGTTATATAATAAGTGGAGGTACTTAAAATATTTACCATGTTAACCGACACAGTACAGTTGCTTGTGAGTTGCTCTAGCAGTGTAAATTAGGAAGCTTAAAAAATGACGACGGCTACAGTAAAGAAACATCGCAAAGCAATAATCTTGTTGGTTTAGAATCGGAAAATGGGTCGTGCTGCACGTTCGGCATGCATTTTGAGATTTTTTCGTTGTACTCTGAAAACCACAACTCAAAATAGCCAAATTTTAGGGTTTTGACAGCAACCCAAGTTTTTAAAGCTCCCTGACATTCAATCTTGATTGAGGTATGGATTTCTGAAAATTTTAAAGTGGGTTCAGTGTAAGAAAATGTTATTATCCAAATGCATGGCAGTAAATTTGAAATGTTTTGCATTGGTACACTGTACTCAGTTTTGTATGCTTGACTTTGTCGCATACGACAAGCTTACAACAGGCCTACTACATTGTATCTTGTAAATTAAACCTACACCTCGCTTACGACTGTCGTTTGGGTCCTAAGTCATGTCGCACTGCACTTGCTGCAGATGCTGAGCCTCCGGCTTCCTGTGTTTAGATTGAAACAACAGATGTTTAGAGTTTACTAAATACTAACAAAAATAGACTATTCTATTAGGTTTGACTGCGCAAAAAGAGCGGCGTGAGGACCAATCACCAGTGGAACCAGCTTTCGATGGAGCTTTTGTTTTGGCAGAAACATTTGGCACCATCATAACAAAAAGTTGATTCTTGACGGGTCCTGATCCGCAAGCATATCTAGTCTATACTGTCCGCTGAGTCTATTCTGTTTTCTACTTAGTGCTATTGGTAGTTAATTATTTCTAAATAATTACCTCTGTTCAAGAATATCTGGTTTATACTCTATCGTTATCCACACTTATTATTCTTGTTCCCGGATCCTTGCGGTCATGCCAGGAGACAGGGACACCTAAAATATTAGTCTGATTAAAGATTTGATTATCTCTCGGGCGGCCATTGATCAGTGAGCTAATTAGAGTAGTGTTGGAGCCCCTGCAACTAGAACCATCCACAGTCTAAACAACAGTCACAAAAGTCCAGTCACATCTCTGCTCGAATTATGTGCTAACTAATCAACACTGAAAAAATGCGGTATTGTCCCTTTCATGCGACATCTCAAATCTTCCGTTATCCGGGTATAAAATGGAGAAAACAAGCCTCACGTTTAGTATCATGTGGTTTTTACACGTATCTTCACCTTACCAGGCTCAGGGCGCACATCCTATCAGAAACCTCTATAACTTCCCCCGAGGGGACTTCTCGTCCGATCTTGCCAAGGCGCTTTCGGCAGCAGGAGCACACGCCTACAAATATAATGATGTATAAATAGTTAATTTCGCTATTTATGGCGGTTGCTATCAGTTGTGTCTATATAAGACATAGCTAACTAACAACCTTTGAGAAAACTCACCTGATCCGACGGGAACGAATATGTCAGTTTCGTTAAGCACCGTTTGTGAAGCTAGTTTAGTGAGCCCCCTCTCCGCTCTCGGCCGATTCTTAACTTTCGCACTGTGTGAGGACAGTAAAGCCGGGACGTCGCAACGAGTTGAGCTGCGTTTCCAGCCAAGACCAAGTGTCTCGCGATGGTGAGGGCATATCTTGAGTTGATCAATGTTTTGCGGACGTGAAAAGAGACGCACTCTTGCGAGAATGAGCTCAACTTCATTCTGCACATCAGTAAAGGCAAGTGCAGACTTATGCTTATCTATATTACTGGTGCAGTTGAGCAATGGGATGAGTTTCACGGACTTTTCTTTATCCTTGCTACTGAAACCACACTTCCCGCCAACGATCTCTTGGAAGGAACAAGCTTCACCTTCCATAGTGGTAAAAAAATGATTTACGTTCTCACTGGCGCAAAAACCCGACCGTGGGAACAGTCCCATACGATTGGTCAATTCTCATCTTTGGCAAAGACGCCCAAGAACACTGTGCGCAACCTGGATTTGAAATTTCGCGGCGGATTTTGTTAATTTGGATGCCTCCCTTAACATGAATTTCAATTATCAATATTTTTTTAATGTACATTTTTCTCTACTTTTTATCTGTGCAAAAATTTTTTTTTTGTAACTACCCACCCCACCCCCTCCCCCGCCTCAAATAATAAAATGGTCTGTGAGGTGCTTCACAATCTGTCACGCAATTCCAAAATAACGCTCTGCCTGCATTCGCCTGGTCTCATCAGCTCCAGAGTGAACAGATTCCAACACAAAAACAGATCTAAGTGTGTCACGGATGTCTTAATAGCGTACCCAGGCATATTTGATCGATTAACTTCAGCGTTTCTTACATTAAGATAGAATTATAGGCTTTTCCTGAAACGTTCACGCTTATATCTACTACACCCGATTTAATAAAAGCTTCATATGCAGCCGCCCTCGGCTTAATTCTGCCGCTGCAAGACAATCCATGCTCCTGTCCGACGCAATCATACAATGGTAAGTAAGATTCATTCTCAAATTAAATATGGAATGAGAAAATTAGTTAATATGAAGCGCTCATTTCATTATAACCGATACGACTAGTCAATGTAAACAAACACTCTGAGGTCAATTTGAGGTCACTGAGCGCACAATTTCTTCGAAGTGATCTACTCATTGTGAAGCGCTCCCTAAAAAACCCAACCAAAATTTTAATGTACGTTTAAAAACTATATCTCAAGGCTTCGAAACCAAAATTTGGGGCAATTTGGAGAATTCCCATAACCGGGGGCTCGATTTCAGTTTTGCCTATAAATTTTCGCATTCGCAACTGGGCATTTTGAATGGGGTGACCCGAAAACACTCAGGGGCACCCAACGAATCTGTTCCGCACATTATCTGTTCCCCAGAGGAATCTTGCTGGCTGGCAAAAATACAGGTGTTTCGATGGGCTGGCTGGGAAATTTATTTTTGATAGAGGTTTTGCCTGGGAATTACTGACTTTTTCTAGCATTTCAACCCGAGCTGGCTGTAGAAACTCTGAAGACTGAGAGCGACCAAAAAAAAAAAAAAAAAAAAAAAAAGGACCCCTTCCCTCTCCCAGAGAGTAGTCACAAACATACGACGGCTGGTGAGAGTGATTGCCCTTGCGGAAAAAACCTGTTTTGTCCCGGTTTTGTCGCTTTCGTTCGGTCGTTTTGGATCGAGGGATTTGACAGCGAGCGGAAATCCTGGCTGGGAAACCAACCAATTTTATCTAGCTGGCTGGGAAATTTCTTGTGTGTCCTGCTGGGAAAAAGGAACAGATAATATTTTCCCAGCAACACTGAAAAACACCTGAAAATGCCTTAATAACATTTATTTTCATTAACTGGGGTATAATAAGACATTTTACAACCAATTGGTCGTTGGGTGCCCCTGAACACTGACCCCCGGTCCATGGACCCCCCTACGGACCGGGTCCATGGACTGCCTTACAGACCGGTCCACGGACTATCTCTACGGACCCCCTCTACGGACCACCCCAAAACCCACAGAATTAAAAATAAATAACAACTGAAAATTTGTTTATACTGATTGTCTGGATAAACCACTCTTGCCGGTGAAATCTAGCATTTACGCTCCGCAAATCAGACTAAAGCTCAGGTGTTACCTTTTCCTTCACTGTTGACCGGAGGCTTCGAAACTAAGTTCTTCCGCCATTTTGTTCAGGGCAGAGGAATCGTGAAGCCTGGGGCGAGTTCTCAAACCCGCGGGAGAATGATCCGAACAAAATGGCGGAGGGAAAGAAAGAAAATACAAAAAGAGCTTACTTATTATCAATCTTTTTCAAAGGATTCCGGTCCACAACGAAGGAAGGCGCAGCATGTGATTAATAGACTTTGTACCCGAGCCTGAGCCTTAGTCTGTTGAATTTGCGGAACGTTACGGTTGAGATTTCGCCGACACGAGTGACACGAGTGGTCTATCCAGACAACTGGTAAGTCAAATCTTCATTTCTATGTTGTTTTAGGGTGGTCCGTATAGGGTGGTCCGTATAGGGGGTCCGTAAGGGTAGTCCATGGACCGGTGGTCAGTGTTTTCGGGTCACCCTTTTGAATGCGCTTAGCAAGCGTTGATTTTACACTTCAGACACGGAAATATGTTGTAAATAGGATATTATATGTTCATTTTATAGGAATTAAGTGTTAGATTGCCGATAGGTTAACATGTTTGGTTACGCGAAGCAGTTTTTTCGGTCGGTCGATTTTCCCTTGTGAGGCCGTTAATTTCAGGCTTCAGACGGGCGAAATCCAAAATCTCAAATAATTCCAAAAATCGGTCGTATTTCGGAAAATAAACCCCGGGAGGTTTGTAAACTCGTCAGTACCTTTTTATAGACTGAAAATGAGGGTAGGTTAGGTTTTCGACTGTGGCCGCCTTTTGCTCGATTTTCCTGTGCACTCGCTCTTAATGATTGGTAGATCATTCATTCCAGGTTTATCTTGTTTAAAAAAAAAAGGAGGTGTCATGATTAATTGCATGATTAGAATACATTATCATCGCCTCCACGTGCTTGTAATAACTTAGGCTTATGCAATAAACCTTGTTGTTGTTAACATGTCGCTTGTGTGCGAGTGAACATTATAGATGTGTCATAAGACTACTTATATTGTCAACTAAAAGCAAGTCTCTGGGTAAGTCGTTCCATAACTTAGGTGCAGCCACCATAAAAGATCTATCACCTAATGTTTTCTTTCCCTTAACTGGTGCTACCCTAAGAATTTTACTATCATTCGATCTTAATGACTTAACACTTTCTAGATCAGACAGATGCAGTGGAGCTAAGCCATTTATAGTATTTTATAATCAACAGGCCCTCTAACAGGCAGCCAATGTAATTCCACTAAAATAGGTGTGATATGGCAGAATTTAGGTGCCATATAAATCAACCTTGCTGCTGCATTAAGTACTCTTTGCAACTTATTTAGCCAGGACAATCTGACAAACCAAATAACAGACTATTACAATGATCAATGCGACTTGTTACTAAAGCATGAACTAAAGATTCTGTGACTTTAACAGAAAGGTATTTACGAATACGTCTAATATTGTATAGATAATAAAAAGCAGAAGCACATGTCTTATTGATATAACTAGCCATAGACATATGACTATCAAAAATACACCAAGATTACAAACAGAGGAAGATGGAAAAACCTCCGAGTTCCCAACAACAATGCTATCAATTTGTACTTTAGCCAACTGCTGCTTAGTACCAATAAGTAATAATTCCGTCTTAGAGTCATTACTCATCAAATTATTCGATATCATCCAATGCCTTAAGTCCCTCACACAATTTGATATTACGTTGACAGCATCAGAAGACTCACTTCGGCGAAAAGAAAAATACAATTGCGTGTCATCTACTTAGCAGTGTACTTGCGGAAGATGGTGCTGGACAATCTCGAAGAGCCTACTAGCGTAGCAGTAAAGAGGAGAGGTCCCAGGCATGATCCTTGCGGCACACTTTGCGTGATCTGGAATGAACGAGAGAAACTCCATCATTTACTGATACACCTTGAGAACGATTTTCTAAATATGATACAAACCACTTGATGGCGTCGTTGGTGATTCCCAGGTCTTCGTCTAGGCAGCTAATGAGTTTGTCATGTTTAACAGTGTCAAATGCCGCGCTCAAATCCAACAGTACGAGTAGCGAAACCTCAGTGTTGATCGTTCATTTGGCATTCATTACTTTTAGCAAGACCGTCTCTGTACTATGGCAATTTTTATACGCCGGTTGTAACGGTGAATGTTAATTATTCAGATCAGGTTGGCCAGTAAGTGATACAACATTGAAACATCCAAAAATCCAACTTTATCCCCACCCCCCTTTCCCCCTCCTTTCTGTACTAAAAGCGAATTTTCTTGTCAGAAAAAATCGAGGAAGACATGAAGTCAGACAGAAATGAGTGCTTGGAAGAAAATGATTGCGCCGACAACGCGGTGTGCATTGACAAAGCAGAGGGATATGACTGTGAATGTCCAGAGGGATTTAAAGGATCAGGGAAAGAATGTACAGGTAACGCAAAAAGGAACTGCTTTGCACCTTCAACAGGCACTATCCCACTTAAGACGAAAAGCTCGTCTGAAACGAAAAATTGGTCAGACGGGTTCGTAGGATGTGTTCTTAAGCCTCGGACTGGAAAACTCGTCTTCGTTCACTCGTCGTAAGTTCACATTTGAATGAGTAATTGGACGGTCTGTCGCTCACAATATCGTGAAGGAACTGCACCGAGTGCGGATGTTATAAAAAATTGCGGCTTTTCAGTAATTATGTCAAAATTTGCTTTTAAAAAATATCATAAGAGCCATTTAATTAGTCTGGTTTAGTTCCTCGTTTGTCGACCTATCATTCTTCACACGCCGTTTAACCTCGGGAATCATCTTGTTTTACCCATAGTCCTTCAAATTTGAGTCAGGAGCCCATTACGGCTCCTGTTTGAGTATAGTTTCCAGTCTTAACCGAGTATTTTCCGTCACTACGGATATCGCATCCAACAAAATCCTTTCGATTTTTGACGGATAATTAGTCGAGTAAAAATTGACGAGTTTTTCTGTCAGGTTTCCGGCTCGTCCTGCTTTCACCTTTCGTGTAGGGACGGGTTTTTCGACGAAGACGTTTCAGCGGACCTAACTGTGCGTTACTCTAGAGTTGATATTTTAATCACTGCCTTAGTTTTTTACTGCCGTAAATCACTTTTTAATTTTTTTGAAATCCACTACAAAAGATGAAAAACAAGAAAAACAATATCACAACAAATACTACAATTTATTACATGGCAAGAAATTCTCAGGCTAAATGGAGCAATTTGATTGGCTAGTTTACGATGGCGATAACCAAAACGCGAAAACATGTGTTGTAGGTCAAATCCGGGCTCAGGTTGAATCCCGTTTTACCGAGGTCAAATTGGTGATCCTCATTTTACCTCCGAGTTCGAGCACTGCTCTTTGTTCCCTTACTATGTTGTAATGTTGAGGCTGAATGGACAAGTTTATGAATACAGAAACCGATGAGGTGATACGAAACATTAAATTAAGAAGATGTGTTGAGATGGGTAAGGAAGAGGGAAAGTACAGGTGTTCTCAATCCTTTTTGGGTCCTTTATAGCTGCTTTAACTAGGTGGGAGTGCAGTATTCAACATAAGTAATATGATCCTAGTTATAAACGGATTAAACTGACAACAAGTAAACACCTCTTAATAAAGTTGGTAACCTTAATTATTTCCCCGGAAATGATCCCCCCTTTCTCCTTCTGGTCTGGTAAACCTCTCCGTTTCAATTTCTGTCTATCACTTTTACTTGCAGACATAGAATGTCAGCGTGACACCTAGCATTCAAAAGATTTCTCCATAGACTCGACTGCGGGTTACTCTAGAGTTGACATACTATTCACTGGTTTCGTTTTCCAAAGCCGTCAATTGCTGAGGTATAATATGTTATTGGGTAACATTCGGAGTTATTATTCGCTGATTCTTAACGTCCCACTGACTCACGAAGCCAATGCTATTGACGGCTGCGAAAAACGATGCCATTAGTTGGAAGGGATACACAAAAACCGTACAGGGATTCTAAAAGCGGACGTTTCGAGCGTTAGCCCTTCGTCAGAGCGAATCGAGGAATTATGGGGTTTTTTTATAGTGGAGTAGGAGCTACGCTATCGGTGGTAACATGGGAACGTGAAAAAATAGGAATATGTTAGCTGGATTGGGATTTGAGTTTACATGTTTATAAAAAGGGCAGTGACGCTTTAGAGCAGTAATTACGCGATTGCAATTGCTACGCTTAGCGATTGGTTTAAAATGAACCTCGCACCAGTGTATCAACCAATGAGAAGGAAAGCTAAAACCAATCGCGACTTGCGCACGCGATTTTTCCCCGCGTGTTTTACGACGCTCAATTAAAAACTAGCTCAAAAATATTGTACAGCACAATTAACAGTACGTAATTAGTAACTTGTGTCTGGTCTTTAATAAGACAATGCTTTTTATTGTACTGATTGGCCACAAATATTCAGCGAAAAGGGTGCTTAATGACATTGTCATAAGAACGTTGCAAAGTTGAATACAACATTGAGGTCCAATAGCTCAAAATTTTGGTAATGGACTTGGTCGAAATGACTAGTAAAACAAAACTGAATTGGACACTGAACAGCTGAAGTTGACTACTACATGGGCTCGAGGCCCTCCCATGAAATGGAGGCGACTGGTCAGCCAGGCCAAGAGTGCGTCCAAACCCTGAAATCGCGGCGTAGAATCACAGAGGTTAAAGCATGGAGATGGTTAGGAAGCTCGACAAGTTCCTTTGCTTGATGTTTTTGTCCGTCTTTTTGGCCTTGACCATTTACAAAACACCACACCATTTTCGAGAAGATAACCAATCCAATCTTTGGATTAAATTATGCTCAACTAATTTGCAAACCCGTGTGAAGCAGAAACAAAAGATTGTGCAAGGTCAGGGTCAATTCAACATCGATTGTGACAACATTGTTCCCGCTTTTGAAGGTTTTAAGGTTTCATAACCAGTCCCTAAAATAACTATAATAGCACCTAGAAAGAAGGCATCTACACGAGTAGTATGCGTTCTCCTATCGTCAAACTTAAAGATATTCAAGTGTGGCAATTTCGGATTTTTCTGAGTTGTATTTTAAAACATGTATTTTAAACCTAACCCTAACCCTAACCTTGGCTTCCTATTTTTTGTTCATTAGACATCAATGAATGTGAAGGCGAAAATTCCTGCGCCTCAGTCGGAAGAAAGTGTATCAACGAACAAGGAAAATACCGTTGCGAATGTAGAGTAGGGTTCAAACGGGACGGAATAACTTGCGAGGGTAAGTGAGAGGCGGGAGGCGAAAATGCCATATAGTTGGTGTTTGGCTTCCCAAGAAAAATCGATACTCTCAAGAAACATTGCTTGTTTTCAGTTCTTTCGATGTCAATCATGTGACCAATATCAAGAAAACTCCTTCCTTTCTCAAATTAACAACAATTTCGTTCCGTATATTTAATTTTATCGACAGGTTGTAGTGTTTACCCTCTTCATTTTTATGTAAAAAAGTTATTACATGAAATTTTAGAGGGCAAACACTGCAACCTGTAGATAACATTATTTATTTGTTTGAGCAGGTTGAAGTTTTGGCAGCTATTCAGCTATGTGGACCTGCTGTACCCACCCACCCACACTTTCACAAAGGACGGCCACAACACTGGGAACTTCAACATCCCCTACGCTTTTCGAATAGGGTGTGGGTTCTTTTATGTCCCAAAAAGAACCTTATGAACATGGGAGATATTTGTGAGACGAGGCCTACGGTTTTAAGCCCTAATCCGAGAAGACTTGAAAGTCTAACCATTTGCGGATGTAATTATAAAGGGAGCACTTTCTCCTCAGTTAAATTTCAGTACCCTGAGTGTTAGTCCGCCTGTAGTCGAACTCACGACTACCCGCTCAACCAATTCAGCCACCGGTGCGCGGTTTATAATACCGCATCAACAATTGCTGATATCCCATTTATCATACGATACGTTACGATAAAATAACTTTTTTTGAGGAGGGAGACGCAATAACCTATGACAGTTTTCTAACGGCTCTACTTTTAATACCTGAACAGCTTACTTCATTAAGATCAAGGATTCAAGAACTTTCAATACTCACCTTATTGCTATTCAGAGGGCTTCGGCAAATGGCAATGCAATTATAACTTAAGAGGGGATAACAATGAAATGCCATCGGGAATGGAAATGAGAATGTCAACGGAAAGGCAATGACAATGGAAAAAGCAATGGCAATGGCAATGGCAATGGCAGTGACAATCCTGGCAATGCTAATGCCAATGACAATGGCAATGACGTACAATGGCTATGCCGGCATTGGCAATGGCCATGGCCGACCATGATCATGACAATGGAAATAGTAATGGCAAAGGCAATGAAAATGGTCAAACCAGACAATGAGAATATGAGAGACGCCTTATTTTGTTTGCCTTACAGACGTGGATGAATGCGAGACTCATGACTGTGGAATGGAGAGTGAATGCACCAACACAGCGGGAAGTTTCAGATGCGACTGTCATTCAGGATTTGAGAAAAATGACGAAGATGTTTGCGTTGGTATGTCGTATTAAGTTATGATCATGATTGTATTCTTAAAAATATTAATTTATATATCTGAGCAACTGATAAACGATCTAAAGGTCCCTTATTTCCTTAGTTTACGCTTTTCTTTTCAACGGGACAGCACGTGGTTTTACGGTTTGTAGTGGTCACGTGATGTGTCCATCATCTCATTTCGCAAATTGTTGTTCTCATTGGCTGAATGTTGCTTCCATGTTTTGTTTCTCGCACTTTCCAGTGGTGTTGGTGAGGACATTCGTTTCGGTAGCATAAATTAACTGGAACTAGATTTTGAAGTGGAAGTAACGCCAGCATTGACAGGTAACCCAGTGTAACCTAACCCAGAAACCCAGCATAAGCAACGTTCACATTTGGGCATTGTTAAAGTCATTTGTTTGGAGTTAACCCTTTTTGTTTTCCTGTTTTTTTATCCTCTGTAACCAATTCTAAAGTAACAGAATTCCAAGGTCAAGGAAATTGAAAGTCTTTATTCATCGTCTCACTACACATTTGAGAAACAGTTTGACCATTTCTACAGCCAATGTTCTTCTCTTTTTGTACAGATATCGACGAATGTGG
>NC_090882.1:2660634-2668134 GCF_036669935.1 Montipora foliosa
ATATCCCAATGCTCTTCACTCCAATTTTAACGTCACTCACATCTGGGAATACAGACATATTTACCTCACAAAGTCCCCCCTATACTCTGGTCCTCAAGTAAAGAGAAGTAGCTGCATTTACCCTTACCAGTCCTGCCAAATTAACTATTGACAATAGTTGCATTTGTAGATTTTGATATATTTGATAACTATTAATAACTATTGCTGCATTTGTAAACTCTTCGGCGCATGACCATTAGGAGACCAAGCTTCCCAAGAGTTTTAGTAGCTCTTTGTGTAGAGAAATCAATTTCAGTCGTCCCTCGCCCGTCGCAAAGCAAATAGTTTGTCATCCTTCCCGTGGGCAGATTACACATTAAACAAAAAGTTCGGCTTTGTTGACACCTCAACGTCTTTAAAGTATATCCCAATAATGCAAAGACAAGCCGAGGAAGCGTTTGTTTGTAATTCTAATTTTTATTCATGGTCTTAATTTTAGACAAATGTATAGTGCAGTTCAATGTGCCTGTAATAGCTTAAGTCTCTGTTAAAGTAAAAGGAATGGTTACGTTTGGTTTTTGCAAACGTTGGCCGTGTAGCATCATACTTCAACAGACTTAACTGATTAGAGTGTAATGTGAAGTGCTAGTTTTCTACCCCATATGAACCATGTGAGCGTTAGCCCTACTGATGGGAATGGACTCACACAAAGACAGAGAAAAACTCTGACCAGTGTGGGAATCATCCTCGGAGACCCAAGGGCAGATCGCGGAGGCAAGGGGAAGTCTAAACAGGCGAAAGAAAATGGCGACGAAGAAAAGCATAGTAGGGCGAGAAGAGCCCCTGGGGACAAGTTCTTACCAAACTAGTTCCAAACAGTAGAGGTAATTCTCAATTCTGATTGGTGCAAGAAATTTTTTGTTTTTCTGCCCAATCAGACGTCAGCAGGCCGTGAAGTCGTTTCGTGTCAAGTACAAGGAAGTATTACGTTTTTGCAAACGTTGGCCGTGAAGCACTATACACGGCCAACGTTTGTGTGGGGCCATTTCGATAAGTAAGGCTAACGCTCACATGGTTCATATGGGGTAGAAAACTAGCACACATTACATTCTAATCAGTTAAGTCTATGTTAGTCTGCCCACTAGTTAATTACAAATGAGAAAGAAGTTGCGGAACTACAGCTGGGGGAAAAACCTCCCTGTACGTCCACCTGCCCTATGGAGAAAAACCCCGGGACAGATGAACCCCCCAATAAAAGACCTCCCTGGCTGCGTCGGAACAGAGTTTGCAAAAATGTAAACCATAACTATTGTAGATGTAAATAAATTCAGGAACAGGTAAAAAAACAGAACGTTTTCTTAAAATACCTGTTTAACATTTATCATGTTGAGAAAGGCACTCATTCTGAAAAAGCTGATCCATTTGACTCTTGCTCTAAGAAACTTCGAAGGTGAAAAAGGTTTAGAGGTACGTAGATTTAATACTGTTCTTTGAGGGTAAATTTTGACTCTGGCCTTGATGGGTTGGTTATAATTAGCTGTTTAGCTTAAAGTCTTAAATTTTTATCTTATCTTTGTTTATTTTGCCTCCATTAATATCTCTTATGGCCCAATGCCGAGGGATTCTTTAACTTTCGCATGCCGGTATTTCATGCACGCATTCACTTTTCTTTATTAGTAGTTTACCAGAGCTTGTGCAAATATATGTAACGATATTATCACCCTAAAATATAACATTTTTAACGCATCACTCACCCATCTTATCGCACATTTCATAAGTCCCCGAAGGACATAGGATCGCATGAGATAATAACCTCAGCGTGGCGAGTAATTCGTTAACAAACGCTCTCGCACCATCATATTCCATGCATTTATTATGAATAATTATTTAGTACAGCGCACGCCATAGTATCGTGTGGTAGTTAACCTAGTTAGCTAATTTTCCGAACACCATTGCATCGCAGAATGTTAGCTATTACATTCATGCGAGCACGCAAATTAAAGTCATTAAAGCTATCCCCCTTCACTCACTGTTTGGCAGATCATAAAATAGTAGGACAGTATCATTATCAATTTATTCCTATGTAAAGTTTTTTGCTAACATGTGCGTGTCATTTATATTATTATAATATTAGTCCCTACTTATTTACTTATAAGTACTATGCTAATGCGCCCAGGCCATTTAACGTAATGATAAATTTCTGTAACGATGTAGTTGTTTAGAACTAAGTTGCTTGCTAATGCGCGCACACTGTCATGACATCATAACTCTCTAGTTATTCACTTGCAAGTTATTTTCTAGCGCGCTCACCCTGTTATGTCACGTGATATTATTACCATTTACTTTTGAGTTGTAGCAAAGTGTTAAAAAACACCTACGCACCATCACATCATATGATATAGGACACTGTACTATGCTCATCTAATTATTCTTTCATATGATATCATCCCCTTCAGTACGGTACGTTATACGCACTTCATCATATCGTATATTATTAAGCTCTAGTTAATTGTTCACATACGAGTTACTTGCTAAGCAATGAGCGTTTGCCATCAAGTCGCATATTTTTTACATCTGCTTTCTAAATTACTGAAAACCCATATATGCTGATGCGCATATTCCATTAAATACCAATTATATCGTAGTAATTTTCTTACACTACACCCTCTAATTATTTATTTGCACCCAACGCGCGTATCATGTATGATATTATTATGCTCTTCGTATTTATCAGAAATATGCAGCACGCGCAGCACTCTTATCCATATGTAACTATCGACTGACGTGCGCTCGCTGTAAAGTCATATGATATTATGCCCCTCTCACTTAATTACTATATTATTTCCATTTACTGTCTAAATTGCACAAAATCAGTGTGCGCACACACCATTTAATGCTAATAAGATATTTATAAGCATCTATTTGTTCTCTTGTGAGTTGTTCGAAGATGCGCACGCTCAAGTATATCCTAATGATATTTTTACAATGAACCCTAAACTCACAAGTTACTTTCCAACGCACGCGCAACATCGTGCTATGTGAAATTATCATCCTTCACTTAAATATTTGGGTAAGTTGTTGAAAAAAGCGCGCACTATCATATCGTAAGACAAAGGCCACAATATAATTAGTTTGTGACCATCTAATCATTCATACGTACGTTGATTAATAATGCGCGCATTCTATTACGTTATTACAGTCTATTTATTTACTTCAATGTTGTTTGCTAATGCGGACACTACCATTTCTTGATATTACTGACATCTAGTTAACCACATGCGCGTTTACCATCCTGATGATTATCATCATCCTCCACTTACTTATCAGTAATATGCAACATGCGCACGCCATTTAAGGTTGCTCTTCCCGTAACGCGCACACGCTATTATATTATACGACATTATGCCCCTTAATTAAGTCATAAGTTGTTTTTAAGAGCACACACTCCATTCTATTGAGCAATATTGCTGGTTTATGTATGTGTTGCTTGCTATAGAGCGTTTGCCATCATGTCGTGTGATATTTTCCCCCTCTACGTTTTAAACTACTCACAAGCGTGTGCTGTTGTGCACACACCATAAAATGCTTATAAGATATTATAAACTTCTACTTGTTCATTTGTAAGATTTTTGCTGATATGCGCGCCCACAATTATATCCTATGACATTTTACACTGAAATATCTACTTGCAAATTGTTTACTCTCGCGCGTACCCCATCATGTCATGTGATATTATCACCTTTTCTTTGAAGTTGTCAGTGTTAGTTGTTTGAAAGGTGCGCGTACCATAGTATCGTGTGATATAATTGACCTTAAATTATTCACAAGCGCATTTGCCATCATGTAGTAGATATTGTTAGCCACTACTTGTTAAATTACCCATATGTTGCATTCCAACATGCATAAGCCGTTTAATACTAATTAGCCATTGGTAATATCATTTACTTGTTCACTGAATTGTAAACTCCTTGCGGGACCGCGCATGCTATCATGTCGCACAGTCGTATAACCGCTTGATAAATAACGCAATCGCAGCATAAAACCATCTACTTAATAATAAGGTGCTCTGAATGTGCGCGTATTATCTTATTTTGCAATATTTTTACACCCAACTTATTTCTTACCTATTTAGGTATTTAGTATTCATATTTATTTTTCACTCATTTATCTTACCCAACGGCCTTTATCCGCTAGTTAGTGCATTTGATATTTTAGCACCTTTTGTAAGGCTTAAATGTTCAAGGCTATCATCAAAATTTACCCTCAATTTTGTACTTATCCAATGACTGATTTTTTTCACACCATTATATACACGTGTATTGGATCAGCTTTTTGACACGAAATTTCCAACGATATAAGCAGTAGATTCTAGCTAGCTCTTTGACATATAGATTAACTGATATCAATATAAAACGCATTCTAAACTCTAACTTTCTTTCTTTTATATGGTAATGATCAGATGGTAAAATTATTTAAAGTTTATTGTAGCAGCCACAGCTTTACGGTCTTCATCCAACAAATTAAGAGTCGAGACTGCGTGCCGGTATTGTCCTCTCAAGGAGCAGCACTGATATCCCTGTGTCTTGTGGAATTTCGGGCATGATTCTTGGCTAAATATGAAGTACACAGCTGCAAATTAGACTTGAAATATACCCTATTCATTTGAGAATTTTGCTTCCAGGATTTACATGACGGGACATTATCCCACCATATTATTGCTTTCAAATTTCGCAATATTCGTGCTCGAATACGCCCTTTTTTATGAACAAGACAAGTGATTAAATCTTTTGAGTATTGTCACATGATCAATACTGAGGGAGAAACAAAACCACACGAGCGAATTTTGATTGCAAATTTGTAAAAAAAAAATCATTCAGTAGTCAAAAAGAAGGAACAGCCAGTTTTCAATGTCTTTTTTGAAGGAAAGGTTTGAAAGCGCTCACAAATATCAGAAGCATCGTCCATTGTAATGGTTTCATTTTTGTACAGACAGGTATAGCCAATGCGATTCCTGCTTTTAATTTCCCAGTGATTAAAGATGATCACCACATAAAAAGTTAAAGCTGAAATTGAGTATTTCATACCTGAGAAACACTGCAGGATTTCCGTTGAACAGGGTGATCCAAGATAACCAACTGTTCATAGAGCTTATTGTGGTAAGCGGCCTCTGCCCTCTCGTCCTTCATAGCCGTTATTAGGAGATAGGTACCAACTTAGCGGACTAAGAAAAGAGCTCATAGTTAATTTTAATACCAATCAGTAATTACCATTTCTTGGTTACGAAACGCTTAGAAAGCTGATGTATCATTGAATATAGAACAATGAAAAGGATCATCTTTCAAAGCTTTGGAGCTTTTGAGAATGATATTATTCACTTACAAGTGCATACTTTTGAGCCTCTCTGAGTCCACCTTTTTCAACTCGTCTTTAAAGCTATCTTTTTTCTTTTTTTCCTATCAACTGAAAGGAAATATAATTTGTAAAGTAACTCTTTTTTTTTTCACCATGGCGGACCCTGCAGCGAATAAAAACAAACTTAGTTCTCTGCATGCATCTATCTGACTTATTCAACGATTTCAGTGCTTCCCATATACATATCCCACTACCGAAACACCCGAATTGAAAGGCATCTGTCAAGAAAACAACAATTCCATTTGCAACAGATTTTTTCTAGTATTGCGGTGCGCCCGCGGTATGAGAAGCTGCCAAAAGTTAGCTTCAGTACCGAAACGACACGATAATAGCCTTTTTCTTCAGAGCTAACAAAATAAAAGAAATGTTTAAGTTGCCTTGGCCTCTTCCGATAGTTAAGTTGAGAATTCCGGGTTTAATTTGACGAAAAAAAATAACACAACTATACCCTACATGGCTACACTCCACGAACTATGAGCGAGTTGCCATGCCGGAAGCCGGTGAACCATTTGACGCCAAATTGCAAGCTTGGAGACAAAATGTTTCATATTTTTCACTGATATGGTTTTGGAAATTCCAAGTCCCTTTTTCTGAATGTTTAATGGTCTCATTTCAATATTATTTCTGTTAACTTCCATTGAAGTCAGGACAGTAAAGTTTCTCCCGCTTGCTGAATCATGATTGGTCAATTCAAATTTCAGGCGCGCCAGCCGTATGCAAGGTTATATGTTGGGTGTTCCTTGAGTAATGGTAAATAAGTCAGGCTTCCAACCTTAGTTAGGCTCTCATGGACCTTTGAAATAGTGATCTCTCCCGATAAAGTTGGTCACGAAATTTATCGGAATTGATCCCTGGGCTAATCAGTTGATCTTTAGTGGTTAAGTGGATAAAAACAGTTCCTTCAGTGGGTGCTCCGGGTTCAAATCCTGTCTTTTTATTTGCTACCACAAGTCCTGGGACAGAGTGATCAAAATGAGGATAATACTTCATAAACTGACAATGAAGTATAATCCTTCATTTGAGGAAGAGATCGTGTTGGTATTATCACATGACCTGTATTCACTATTGGGAAAACAAAATGCACAAGCGAAAAAGGTCTATTAATTATTTCCGCTCTTTCTTGCTACTTTGTCAAGCCGCTCCGCGCTTGTGCATTACCTGAATGAAGGAAGTTGAATGAAATAACTGTTAACCAGCGGACAGCAGTTAAGTTTGTTGTTTTTCCAGAAGCACTGACCGGTAAAATTTTACTTTCATGTTCCTTAAAACAAAGAACTCGCTTACCGAATTGTTTCCGGTACGCACGCAGAATTGTTAGCAGCCAAGACCTCTTTCCTTTGCTACTTGAACAATGATCTGCAAAAATCTTTCAAAACGCTCCACAAGATCAAGAGTAGCATGAATGAAATATCACTGACAATTTAACAGAATCTACTGATAAATCATTAAGACAGTAACTAAACTTTAACTGAAATGTTAAGTAAAATTATGCGGGCGCAGCGCTCACTCTCCCTCTATCTCACACACACACACAAACCACCGTGAGACAATACGGACACAAACGAATATGAAAACTGATACGTACCGGTACATCTACAATACGGTTAAGGGGCGGGGAAAATGCGGCTCTTGCACAGAAAGAAGAAATAGAGCCTGGCATTCGGTCCCAAAATTACAAAGACAGAAGACAAGAAATTCAAAGTAAAAGGGTGCTAGAGAAGTTCCACTTCACTCGCGACTTGATGAAAGAAAAACGAAAGAGAAATTGAAGGAGAAGATGAAATTACAGAAGTTACAATTATGCCGGAGAGTGGCTCTCGAAGTGAAGTTTACTCCGAACTATGGAATACACTAGGAGGTTTGCAGCAAACAGAAATGGAATCACATAAGATGGCTGCACAAGAGAATATAAATTATTGATCCACTGCAACTGACTTTTGTACCATTTTAGTGCTATTGTGGGAAAGAGCATTTATTGCACACGAAAGTACATCACTTCTGGCCTGCATCTTAATCATCAGGTTGCAAAGTCAACAGCCCAGGCAGATTCTTGTAAGTTTGATTACAAGTGGCAATGTCTGTCCTGACATTATCTGTTTGTGTTCTAAA
>NC_090882.1:2675634-2688134 GCF_036669935.1 Montipora foliosa
ACAAGCTCACTTAAAAAGCTTCGATGTTTTGGAACCTCTTAAGGCCGGGACACACTAGGCGATAAGTCGCTGCGACGCGTCGCGGAGACAAGTCGCCGCAACAAATCGCCTTGTGTAACAAGGTTAATTTCATGAAAATCATTGTCGCTGCGGCAGAATTTTGTCGCCGCGATCAGTCGCACGAATTCAAACCAGTTTGAATTCGTGCGACTTATTGCAGCGACAAAATTAGCAAAAGCAGCGTTGCCGCATCGTGTGTACACTTCCGGCAACAAGTCGCTGCGACAAAATATAAATGAACCAATAAGAGAGCGTCATATGGTCAGCCATATTGAATTAGAAAACTAGTTCACATTCCCCCTCATGCGAGATCACTGCGTGTGCTCCGAACAGGCGTCGTGTCGCAGCGACTTGTTTTGCAAGTAGTACACATGGAGCAACTTGTCGCAGAGACATGTCGCTCCGCTTTTAGGCTAAGCTAAATCTATATATTATCAATGTAAACTGTACACACTAATGACGATTAATTTTGTACTTTCTTTATGCAGAAGCATAACTATTTCCATTTATACACTCCCTTTTTTTTTTATAAGAACCTTTTTTATAAGAACGTTGATGCTGAGATTAAGCAAAATTATAAGAACGTATTAAGAACATTTATACTCTGGCTGAGACTGAGTCGTTTAAGAACGTTTTTATTTTGGTGTTTGTATTTTAAATGAAACCATGAAATAAAGGTAAAGAAATGTAAATTAACCTACATCTCAGTTAATGAGCAGTTCTTATTTACGATCGTTACAAAATAAATATTAAACGTCAACACGATCAAGGCAAGCACTTTGATAGGTTTCCTAGTCAAGTCCGCAAGATTTTAGTTATTGAAAAACTATACCATTGAAAAACTATACGTCAAATTATATAAGAACGTTCAGCCTCAGCTCCAAAATTAGACGTTGTTATAAAAAGAAGAGTGTATAATTTGCTTTCTGTGGTTAGAGACGGGAGCTCCGCTTTAAGGCTTGGCTATAAATCTATATAAGTTTCGCATCTCCAGCCAGGAAATTGTTTTTTATACCAATTTCTAGTTTCTAAAGAAACTGTAGTGCTGCTTCGGCGGGAGAATGAAACAGGATCATTTGGTTTTATCAAACGTGTTGATAAACCTCGAATTACCACCGTGAACCATTTGGAACTGACGTTTCGAGCGTTAGCCCTTCGTCAGAGCGAATAGAGGAATTGTGGGTGTTGTTTCAGAACCCATCGCAAACACTTCTAGCAACAGTAGTTAAGCTAACATATACTATTGGATATTTAAGAAGACAAAACTGAAGCAAATATCCTTTTTTTGTATTTTGTTAAGAAATTTCGGGCAGTTTTATTGAGGTAAGGATATCCTTTTTGTGCTTTCAACTTTTTGCAGTGAAAATCTTAATCGCTCTCGGATAGATTGAAAAAATACGTCTCGATGTTCTTCCTGGTGTTTTAGTTGACTTAACAAGTTTCGATGTTGTGGAACATCTTAAGGCCGGGACACACTAGGCGACAAGTCGCGGCGACAGGTCTCTGCGACAAGTTGCTCCTTGTGTACTACTTGCAAAACAAGTCGCTGCGACACGACGCCTATTCGGAGCACACGCAGTGATCTCGTATGAGGGGGAATGTGAACTAGTTTTCTAATTCAATATGGCTGACCATATGACGCTCTCTCATTGGTTCATTTATATTTTGTCGCAGCGACTTGTTGCCGGAAGTGTACACACGATGCGACAACGCTGCTTTCGCTAATTTTGTCGCTGCGGTAAGTCGCACGAATTCAAACTGGTCTGAATTCGTGCGACTGATGGCGGCGACAAAATTCTGCGCAGCGACAATGATTTTCATGAAATTAACCGTGTCACACAAGGCGATTTGTTGCGGCGACTTGTCCCCGCGACGTGTCGCAGCGACTTATCGCCTAGTGTGTCCCGGCCTTTAAGAAATCGCAAACACTTCTCCGCTTATTAAGCATTTGAGCAAGCTTTGATGTTTTGAAACCCCATGGGAGATCGCGAACACTTCTTCACAAGCTCACTTAAAAAGCTTCGATGTTTTAGAACCTCCTTAGAAATCGCAAACACTTCTCCACTAATTAAGCATTTGAGCAAGTTTTGATGTCTTGAAAACCCTTGGGAGATCGCAAACACTTCTCCACAAGCTCACTTAAAAAGCTTCGATGTTTTGGAACCTCTTAAGGCCGGGACACACTAGGCGATAAGTCGCTGCGATGCGTCGCGGAGACAAGTCGCCGCAACAAATCGCCTTGTGTGACAAGGTTCATTTTATGAAAATCATTGTCGCCGCGGCAGAATTTTGTCGCCGCGATCAGTCGCACGAATTCTAACCAGTCTGAACGACAAAATATAAATGAACCAATAAGAGAGCGTCATATGGTCAGCCATATTGAATTAGAAAACTAGTTCACATTCCCCCTCATACGAGATCACTGCGTGTGCACCGAACAGGCGTCGTGTCGCAGCGACTTGTTTTGAAAGTAGTACACATGGAGCAACTTGTCGCAGAGACATGTCGCTGCGACTTGTCGACCCCGTGCAAGATCGCAAAAAATTCTCCACAAGTTTATTTGAAAAGATTCTATGCCAAAAAAAAAGTTTAATTGAAACCTCCTATGAAATCGTAGACCCTGTAAGATCACCGTAATTGTTCTCACCGTTCTTGACCGAGGGATATCATCAATAGTTCCATTTCCAAAACAGGCACACTCTTTGCCTTTCTTTTAAAGAACGTCTTATTATTGGAGCTGCTAAATGCTCTCATTTATTTCTTTACTGACGATGCTTTGAGCCTGTCAACGTTTGAATAAATCAATGCGGACGTGACCAGGAGTGTTTCCTGTGGTGTGTCCCGAAGTATTTTGCTTTATTCCCGCGAGGGGAAGAGTGGGTTACTTTCCTGTTAGAGTACAGAGTACACTTATACGTTTACTCCACCTTTCTTTATACTACTCACGTAAACAGTAAGCAGCATAAAGACCGTCGTTCTTAACTGACTCTCATACCACCCATAAAAAATGGTTCCCATAAAAAAGGGATTGTTTGTTTGATTTTAAAGTGCTAACAAAATGCTAGAAAACAAAGTCAACAAGAAATTTTGTTAACCGTAGGTCGAAACAATTTCATGCCTGTTTTCATGCCTGCAACTAAATCGAATATTTTTTGCTTGTTAAGTCAAAGTTTTGCTCTACACTTTTCTAGCGAGATTTGATGAGTCCTACCTTTATCCAAACTTCTTTTCCCAGATGACGGTGGAATGAAGAATCTCGTTTGACCAGGAGATTGAAAGGGCAGGCACACAGCACCAGAGCAGACATAAATCATGACATCAGAACGCGAATTCGGATAACTGATTCAAGCTAATGAAGCATGGCAATGTGCAATAAGGGAAAAGAAGCGCAACACACCGGAAGTGAAAATAGGCGTAAAATCGCGCGAACCGGAAATAAAACCTGAGGAAAAAATGTCTTTATCTCGAAATTTTGCTCGGTGACCTATCTTGAATAATTGAATGCACGTATAATTCACGATGAAACTTTAAATAAAAAAGTTTCGGGGAACGTTATCTAGTACAATTTTCTATAAACTATAAGACGCTTTGTTTTGATGTACCTCAACGACGTTCGCGCTCATTGCTACTGCGAATCCTTACAGCGCACGCAAATTCACATGCAACGTCATACATCGAGCGCGCGCTAAGTACTAAAATGAACAATGATAGGACAGATGGCCATTGCTATAGCTTTGCTTGGATTTAACGATCTTGGATGTAAGGTGACCCTACTTTTCTTTTCAGCAACACATTTTATTTACAATTATCTCCACATTGTCCAAAAATTAACAAAAAATCAATGTGGGATGTTAAAAAAAGTTCAAGATTTCTGTCCTCGGGACATGGAGTCCTGCCATCTTACGGCTGCAAGGCGCATGAAACTATGGTCGCTAAATGCGAACTTGTTCTTAAGGAACCTCAACAGTTAACTAAATTCACTTGATGGGTCCACTTAAACAAAGTTTGGTAGAGAACACTTCACTTAAGAGATGTAATTGCAATATTTTTGGGCTTACAGACACTGGGGCCTTATTCGCTAAAGAAGCCGGATTTTTTCAGATTTAAGGTTTCCTTTCGGGCAAGGTCTCTCCAAAACGAATTCGGTGACCCCCCCCCCCCCCCATTTTTGTTATTTTTTTTATTTTTATATTTCTGATATCAGGAACTCATCATCTTTCAATGGTAAAATTTGCAGAAAAAAATCAATGTCAGAGAACTTTCGCGCGAACGTCCTTAAATTCTACTAGATAACTTTTTGTCATACTCTCTAAGAAGTTGAAGAATTTAGGGAGATTTCTAACAAAGAAATAAAAACGGTAGGTTACCGAATTTTCAAAAACTGAAAATTTGGTGGGCCTTCACCGAAGGGCATAGTAGTTTGGAAAAGGAAATAAGGGCTGAAGTCTACAAGCCAATGTAGGAAACCCACAAGTAATCTTGTTCCAGAAATATATTGTTTCCCACTTACCAACGTTTTCCGTAAATAAAGTTTCCTTCGAGTACTTGACGGTATAAGAAGCGATTTGCCCAAAGCGAATAAAAATTTCATCAGAGTTATTTCTTGAAAGGCATTCTTCTAAAACTGCTCAAAAGTTAACATTAAACTTTTTAATTAAAAGATGTATTATTAAATGCAACACAGTGAAGAAATGTTCAAGGATCACGTAGACACAGAGCAACAAGGTTGTTACGGTCGGATTAAAATGAAATAAAAATATGCTCAGAGTTAATTAAATAAAGTGGAGTGCAAATTTACCTTAGCTTCATCGGCTGCAAAACATTTAGAGAACTCTCAGTTTACCATTTAACAAGCGACCGTCCACACGAAGAGTTGCTGTTATTTTTCTTCTTGTTCCAAATGTTGGCCTTG
The DNA here is from genome assembly GCF_036669935.1 of Montipora foliosa. Taxonomy (NCBI): domain Eukaryota; kingdom Metazoa; phylum Cnidaria; class Anthozoa; order Scleractinia; family Acroporidae; genus Montipora; species Montipora foliosa. Next base: position 2,680,607 of record NC_090882.1, read on the forward strand.
ATTTTTTAACTTTTGACGCCTTATATGTTGTAACATAGGTTCTTGTCCGAGGTGAGAAGGCTTCCTCCTGGTTTAAAAAAAACGCCAAAAATAAACATGAGACTTATTTTACAGCAACAACGCGCTCGGCGAGCGCCAACAAGTTCAAAAATTCTGTCGAGAACTTCTTACCATGAAGCAACCTTGTTTTCAACGACTTCCTCCTGGTTTAAAAAAAACGACAAAAATAAACATGAGACTTATTTTGACTCAAGTGGAATAACTTAAAACTTACAGCAGCAACGCACTCGGCGAGCGCCAACAAGTTCAAAAATTCAGTCTAGAATTTCTTACCATGAAGCAACCCGGTTTTAAACGGAAACCGTCTTTATTCGTCTTGAAGTATTCTCGCTTCTTTTTTTAGCCCTGCGATGAATTACTTTCATGACTCTTCTACCTGCTTATTATGCATCAGTTTAAACTTTCTGAACAAAGAAGGCGCATGAATAAGGCGCGAATTTTGCACCCGCTGTCAAATTCTTTAATTTCGTTGGTTTAAAAGGAAAATGGCGAGTCCCATTGATTGAATGACTGACACCTGTCATCCGTCAAAACCTCGTGGGTTAATGGTAGTTAAATAATTCGCGAGCAAGGACCTTTCGGTTTGAATTAAAATAAAGCTTTTTATAATAATACAATTTGCACGGATCGAGCGTGGCCGGAAACATTTTGTTGTCCTCTTTATTTTTGCTTCTTCTACCTCGCTTTTAAGCCAGTTTCGAGGACATGCCGGGGGAAGGAGGGGGGGGGGGGGGGGGAGGGTGGTCCTTGTTCCTTTTAAAAAACTTTCTTGTGCGATCGGATGCGATTTGACTTTTGAGATCGATTCTGTCGATTGTGCGAAATCGCGTAATATCAGAAGGCCTGAATGCATCAAGCCAGCTGATAATTACGTGGCTTGATGCATTGTAAAAATTGCTAGGTGCTGATGTTAAATTAGCGGAAGATTTGTGTATGTAAATTTCCCACAGGCAGGGCTTTTGAGATTTTGGGTCAGAGAACAAAATTTGAAGTCTAATTCATTTTTCAAAAAGTTAAAATTTCAGAGAAATGTTTACATTTAACATAGAGTGGTACTTATTGGATAAAATATATCACAGGCAAAGATGACTTAAACCATTTAAACTGAAGAGGAAAAAAAAGTGGCACAAACGTACATTGCCATGGTCTTACTGTTCCACCAAAAGCCTCCGACTTCTATTAACCTTCCTTGACCCTTTCACCTCAGACAGCTGAAAGAGAAATCAATATTTGAAGTGATCTTACTATACTAGTAGGACCATACCCTGCAAGAATCTAGATAAGTCGGGAAAAGGAAGAAGACTCTGTCAGCTGCCTCAACATTCTTTGATTTGCCACTCATTCAAAGAAAAGGATGAGTCAGTCCAGTTTCAACTTGTCAAACCTGCTTTTTGTAATTTTTGTGCATAAACAATCACCATGCGAAATTAGCAATATTTTTGAAAATTTACAACAGCTGGCCAATTTTTAACTGTCTAAATTCCCATGAGTATTTCCTCCCTATGTCGGTCAGTGACACAGAAACTAGTCTGCCAGAAACTAATATACATTTTTCAGTACAAAATGAAATTGCAATTTGAAAGTACAGTCACTGTGGAACCTCAATTATCCAGACTCACTGGGACTGTGACAGGGCTCAAAGTTTATTTTTGGCTTTGGGAGCACTTGTGCTACCAGGTGTAAATTTCTAGGCGCACTGCCAAAATTTTGGGCGCACAGCTTAAAATTTTAGGAGCACAGCTTAAAATACGGGTGGCACCAAAAAATCAGAAAACTTCAGACGTTGTGTAAGTAATCATTTATTTGCATTATCTTTCATTTTGAACGATCCCTGTGTTTGTTTCGACTTTCAGGCTCTTACTGTACGTTGGAGATAACAATAATACTTTTACGTGTTTTTTAAATTAACCTTCTCAATTTCACGTAGTATTACACTTCATGGTACGTTCAAGACAACAGAAAAATATGCATTCCGAGTTCCTTTTAAACTTAACATTAACACTGTCAGTTTACTGCTCACAAGTTTCATTTAATTTTGATTTGTAAAAGTAATACACTTTTGGTTTAAAGCTGATACAGACTTAGACGTAGAACCACGTCGTTAATACAACATCAACGCGATCATTCGAAATCCGGTGAGTCCCATGAATCAGCAACTGAAATTAATTCATCTGGCCATCTTCTGTAAGCAAAGTTAGGACGCCTTGATCTCTGACCACTGCTAAACCACTTGACAACTGCTGGTGTTGGGTCAAAAGCTTCTGATTCTGGTCCTTCCATACTGATGCGGATTAGGTCTTCTGTTGTCGACACGTGGAGGCTGCTTCTTACAACAGACGTGTCAGCAGAGTCTTCACAAAACCGAAAGGTGCTGGGATGGAAGGTAGACATTGAGCTACGAGTGACGCTACGAGAGTTCGGAAAAAACTCTTCCACGGGCGTAGAGGGAGGCTGAGTTTGCTGATAAACAGTATTTAAGTCTAAACACCCATTTCAAATAGCGCTGATAAACAGTATTTAAGTCTAAGAACCCATTTTAAAACGGTTAGCTTTCAATTGGTTAATTGGTTAGCTTTCCATGAGTTCTTAGACTTAAACTCAGCCTCCCTCTACGCCCGTGGGAAAGTGTCACCCTACGAGTTCGGAGAAACCACAGGGGAAAACGACAAATAAGACACACGCTGATGCAAGGAAAATGATGTAACTTTATTCTTTGGATCCTGATTGTGTCATACCTACGATTGAATTTATTATTTCAAGCTTCCGTTTCGTGTCTGACTAGTTGAAGTACATAAGGATGGTCAGGCAAGAAAGCAGAGTTGAGTGGCGATGAGCTTGGTCGCAGTAAACTCCAGGACTTTTAGGCACGCAGGTGCGACCACACATGATTTTTTAGGCGCACAATTAAAAATGTAGTCGCATGTGCGACCAGTTGGTCGCAAACTTTGAGCCCAGCTGTGCTCAATGATCTGGATGTTCCAGAGTTTGGACAATCAGAAATATGAATATTAATGAGCCCAAAACAAAATAACATTTAATCACCCAGGAATAAAACAAAATTACAAATCATTGTTGGAAAAAAAAACTCTTAAAGTGCCCCGTGATAAAAAAAAAAAAAAATCATTTCCTTTTTTCTCTTCAGATTTTGAAAGTATGTTTGCTTAATTAAACACTTGACTGGCAAAACTTTGAGCTTTGTCTAATTTTATCCAAAGGCCAGATTATGAAAGTTAAACTGTATGAACTATCTTAGTTTTCCAAGGAAATGATTCCTTGGTTGTTGTGTATTTGCCAGAGTTGTGCGAAAATATCCGGACTGTTTGTTTTCATTTTGTGGTTTTGCGGTTGCCGGTCATGCATGACTGACACCTTGATACATTTGAATTTTTAATGCAGCTCAATAAGAAATGTCGAGATGGCTGGCAGAGTCTTCTTCATCTAGGAAGGTCGAAGGAGACCCTGCTTGCAAGGTCTTAAGATAGGATGCAACTCTATACAACCTCTAATTTCATTGGATCCTTTAGGATGCAGCTCTATTGTTTTTAGAGTTAAGGTCCATTGTTTCTTTTGTATCGTTCTATGTGCCTATTGTTTTCTTAACCAATCCCGACAGCCGTTGTAATAGCTGCGTACTGGCCCTGCAGGGTAGTAGGATCAGTATTTGTCATGCAAATGTTGGATAAATATTTAGGAACCTCAAGGCCAAGAAGAAGAATATTTAAAGAAAACAACAAGTTAAGTTCTTAATTTTTAATTAATAAAAGTTCAATGTAAAGTGAAAATATTAGTGCAGATAGATCAATGGTGAAAAGTTTGCATGCATATTATTAATAAGTAATCGCACGATTTTTTTCGTGCAATTTGACATAAATAAGCACTTTTAAAGCCCTACGGGCTCGTGCCATTTTGTTCGTCTTTGAAAAAAATTTAAGCTTACTAGCGCTTGTTTATTCCAAATTGCACTCGAAATCATGCGATAATCAATACCAAATAACACGTCGAAATACATCAACTTCCAAGCCTCGTCAACTTCATGAAGCTTCCGTTAAGGAGATATTCTCAAACTTTTGAGTGTTTTAGACAGCCTCTAATAAAATACGAATAAAATGCCTTCACTTGGCGATCAATCCACTGTCAGTTTTACCGGATTATGCGACCATACCCTGATCACCATCCCGTGGAAACTGGGTCCCATGACCCCCACTCACACAGGTTATGTTTTAAACAAGACCGTCTCAATTAAATCGTTATAAAGTCAATTTACTACACCGAAATCGCCCGAGAGGTACATTTAGCAGTCACGGGCACGCTGATGTATAAATTAAGGAATACCCCGGCTTGCTTTTCCTGAAACTGAGGGTCTCCCAGGGGTTTTGGCGAAGAAGGGATACAAAGACAAAATATCCTAGGGAACAAGGATGCATAAACCATTTTAGGGGTCAAAAACCAGAGAACAAGTTTGGAAGTAGTTTCAGGAACAAGGAAACTCAAGAAAGTCTTTTAAAAGGAACAAGGACCACCCCCCCCCCCCCCCCCTCCTTCCCCCGGCATGTCCTCGAAACTGGCTTAAAAGCGAGGTAGAAGAAGCAAAAATAAAGAGGACAACAAAATGTTTCCGGCCACGCTCGATCCGTGCAAATTGTATTATTATAAAAAGCTTTATTTTAATTCAAACCGAAAGGTCCTTGCTCGCGAATTATTTGACTACCATTAACCCACGAGGCTTTGACGGATGACAGGTGTCAGTCATTCAATCAATGGGACTCGCCATTTTCCTTTTAAACCAACGAAATTAAAGAATTTGACAGCGGGTGCAAAATTCGCGCCTTATTCATGCGCCTTCTTTGTTCAGAAAGTTTTAACTGATGCATAATAAGCAGGTAGAAGAGTCATGAAAGTAATTCAACGCAGGGCTAAAAAAAGAAGCGAGAACACTTCAAGACGAATAAAGACGGCTTCCGTTTAAAACCGGGTTGCTTCATGGTATGAAATTCTAGACTGAATTTTTGAACTTGTTGGCGCTCGCCGAGTGCGTTGCTGCTGTAAGTTTTAAGTTATTCCACTTGAGTCAAAATAAGTCTCATGTTTATTTTTGTCGTTTTTTTAAAACCAGGAGGAAGCCGTTGAAAACAAGGTTGCTTCATGGTAAGAAGTTCTCGACAGAATTTTTGAACTTGTTGGCGCTCGCCGAGTGCGTTGTTGCTGTAAAATAAGTCTCATGTTTATTTTTGGCGTTTTTTTAAAACCAGGAGGAAGCCTTCTCACCTCGGACAAGAACCTATGTTACAATATATAAGGCGTCAAAAGTTAAAAAATCAAGGCCAACATTTGTGACAAGAAGAAAAATAACAGCAACTCTTCGTGTGGACGGTCGCTTGTTAAATGGTAAACTGAGAGTTCTATAAATGTTTTGCAGCCGATGAAGCTAAGGTAAATTTGCTCTCCACTTTATTTAATTAACTCTGAGCATATTTTTATTTCATTTTAATCCGACCGTAACAACATTGTTGCTCTGTGTCTACGTGATCCTTGAACATTTCTTGAGTGTGTTGCATTTAATAATACATCTTTCAATTAAAAAGTTTAATGTTAACTTTTGAGCAGTTTTAGAAGAATGCCTTTCAAGAAATAACTCTGATGAAATTTTTATTCGCTTTGGGCAAATCGCTTCTTATACCGTCAAGTACTCGAAGGAAACTTTATTTACGGAAAACGTTGGTAAGTGGGAAACAATATATTTCTGGAACAAGATTACTTGTGGGTTTCCTACATTGGCTTGTAGACTTCAGCCCTTATTTCCTTTTCCAAACTACTATGCCCTTCGGTGAAGGCCCACCAAATTTTCAGTTTTTGAAAATTCGGTAACCTACCGTTTTTATTTCTTTGTTGGAAATCTCCCTAAATTCTTCAACTTCTTAGAGAGTATGACAAAAAGTTATCTAGTAGAATTTAAGGACGTTCGCGCGATAGTTCTCTGACATTGATTTTTTTCTGCAAATTTTACCATTGAAAGATGATGAGTTAGTGATGTGAGAAATGTAAAAAAAAAAAAAACAAAATGGGGTGGGGGGGGTTTACCGAATTCCTCTTGGAGAGAACTTGCCCGGAAGAACACCTTAAAATAATCTGAAAAGATCCGGCTTCTTTGGCGAATAAGGCCCCAGTGTCTGTAAGCCCAAAAATATTGCAATTGCATCTCTTAAGTGAAGTGTTCTCTACCAAACTTTGTTTAAGTAGACCCATCAAGTGAATTTAGTTAACTGTTGAGGTTCCTTAAAGAACGAGTTCGTATTGAGCGACCATAGTTTCATGCGCCTTGCAGCCTTAAGATGGTAGGATTCCATGTCCCGAGGACAGAAATCTTCAAATTTTTTTGACATCCCACATTGATTTTTTGTTAATTTTTGGACAATGTGGAGATAATTGTAAATAAAATCTGTTGCTGAAAAGAAAAGTAGGGTCACCTTACATCCAAGATCGTTAAATCCAAGCAAAGCTATAGCAATGGCCATCTGTCCTATCATTGTTCATTTTAGTACTTCGCGCGCGCTCGATGTATGACGTTGCATGTGAAATTGCGTGCGCTGTAAGGATTCGCAGTAGCAATGAGCGCGAACGTAACGTCGTTGAGGTACATCAAAACAAAGCGTTTTATAGTTTACAGAAAATTGTACTAGAGAACGTTCCCTGAAACTTTTTTATTTGAAGTTACATCGTGAATGATACGTGCATGCATTATTCAAGATAGGTCAACGACCAAAATTTCGAGATACAGACATTTTTTCCTCCGGTTTTATTTCCGGTTTGCGCGATTTTACGCCTATTTTCACTTCCGGTGTGTTGCGCTTCTTTTCCCTTATTGCACATTGCCATGCTTCATCAGCTTGAATCAGTTATCCGAATTCGCGTTCTGATGTCATGATTTATCTCTGCTCTGGTGCTGTGCGCCTGCCCTTTCAATCTCCTGGTCAAACGAGATTCTTCATTCCACCGTCATCTGGGAAAAGAAGTTTAGATAAAGGTAGGACTCATCAAATCTCGCTAGAAAAGTGTAGAGAAAAAATTTGACTTAACAAGCAAAAAATATTCGATTTAGTGGCAGGCATAAAAACAGGCATAAAATTAATATTGTTTCGACCTACGGTTAGCAAAATTTCTTGTTGACTTTGTTTTCTAGCATTTTGTTAGCACTTTAAAATCAAACAAACAATCCCTTTTTTTATGGGAACCATTTTTTATGGGTGGTATGAGAGTCAGTTAAGAACGACGGTCTTTATGCTGCTTACTGTTTACGTGAGTAGTATAAAGAAAGGTGGAGTAAACGTATAAGTGTACTCTGTACTCTAACAGGAAAGTAACCCACTCTTCCCCTCGCGGGAATAAAGCAAAATACTTCGGGACACACCACAGGAAACACTCCTGGTCACGTCCGCATTGATTTATTCAAACGTTGACAGGCTCAAAGCAT
>NC_090882.1:2695634-2718134 GCF_036669935.1 Montipora foliosa
TGTTAAATCTTGTATTAGTAAGTTTTATGGCTGTGTCAATCTTAGGGTTATTTTTCAAAACACTTGCAGGGTTAAGTCTTTTTTTTCCTTACAAAGCCAGTTGTTGGGACTGTGATTCCTTCTACATCGGCAAAACAAAAAGAGGATTGCGTGACAGGAAGTCCGAGCATTTCAAAGCTCTTACACAAGTCGGCCACGCCTCTGCTGTTGCAGACCATACTATTTCTACCGGTCATAACATCAAATGGGACCATTTTGAAATTCTCGCAACTGGAAAGTCCGACTTGCAGTGTAAAATTAAAGAAACGCTATTAATCAGTGACTTAAAACCCTCTCTTAATAAAAACGTTGGTAGTGAGAAGCTTTTTCTTTATTAATTTCTTCCGGAAGTATCAACTACCGGAAGTTACGATTTTGTTATCACACTTTTTAACTAGTCACCAGTGCCTCGCTCTACTTTTTTAAAATTTTGTGTAACAGTTTTAACCGTCACTTCAAATGATGTATGTTCCCACTTAAACCTAACTGTTATCCACATGCTGTAAAATGATGAAGGTCTAAGACCGAAACGTTTTTGAATATATTTTTTACTTTTTAGCTTCCAAAAGTTGTCCGTTCTCTGACTCTTTTAACTGTATATAAATTCATATGTCGATGCTTGGACTGGAAATCTCAAAAGGATCCTTTTGGAACGCCGCTATCTCCGTTGGCTCAGACAGCCCAAAGAACTTTCTATAGATATCGATATAGATATAGATATAGATATAGATATAGATATAGATATAGATATAGATATAGATAATTTCTTTCTTTGAGTAGAACGTATTTTGGTAGAGCGCTCAACTCAATCGATTGAGGAACAATAACTATGACTTCACTCAAGTTTAGGTTTCACGAGTAACCATCGTTTTAATGCTACAGAAGCATTCTGTAGCATTAAAACGATGGTTACTCGTGAAACCTAAACTTGTGTGAAGTCATATATATATATATGTATATATATATATATATATATATATATATATATATATGTATATATATATATATATTAGACATATAAACTATTTATCAGCATCTTGTTAGACATACCAATAAGCCAATGCTTAAAGACATCTCGTGGGACACTCTACATAACAACATTCCACAACATCAGACACGCAAGATCATTGAAGCGCTCGAAATCAGTAGGAAAAACACTGAAACCATCATGAATGGTTGTATTGGACGTGTTCTGACCATACACTTGCAGGCTTAATGAACCTTATCAAAGACCATTGTTCTTTACTTGTTATACAATCTCGTACCCAGAGTCTTCGGGCTTCTTGGTCAGCGGGTGAGCGCCCGGAGAGACTCTGGGATAATCGACTTGAACTATATTTTTGATTGGCCGCTTGCGTAACAATGGCAGTCCGACAGGAAGTCGGTAAATAATTCGGAAGCCCTAGAATTTGGAGGGAGATTCAAAATCTAAAACTAGTTTCAGTGGTGTTCGTTTTTTCTACCTCAGAAATAAATAAATCACAAAAATAAAAAACCTAGAGGTTTGAATTATGTCTTATACCGTACGGGAATTTTCCCACGCTGCTAAAAAGTGATTACTGTTGCTGTTGCAAAAGTACCGTGGGAAAATATTATATCAGTCTCTTTGAGGAGAAATCCGTGGAATAAGGTCTTGTCGAATATGGGCTCCTGCCATTCAGAATTACGGAAACATAAAACCGTAGTAGAAGAGGACATTTGTGTCGTTTCCACAAAAATTTGTCGATCGTGTTGCTTGCACGATGGCATTCTGAACGATGGAATGTACTCTGAAACACTAATAATACACTTACCGAAAGCGTCAGAGATTTCATCTTCACTTGCTCTTACAGCAAGCCAATGATCATTTCTCCAGTTTCTTTGTGTGTAAGGCTAAAATTCTTGTTTCTCGAATTCTTTCAACCCGCCATTTCTACTGTCTACGGTTTTCTCTTTTCTGTTTCCGGTTAAACTCAAGCATACGTAATAAGACCGGAACCCACGTTTTCTGGGAAAATGGAGTCGATTATCCCAGAGACTCTCCGGGCGCTCACCCGCTGGCCAAAAAGCCCGAGGACTCTGGCTACGAGATTGCTTGTTATATAGTCTGTCTTGTAAAATAACTTTTCAGTCACTGATGAAGCTATAACCGGCGAAACGTTTGACGTTCGATTATAATCAATTTGCCTTAAGAAGTCTTCATAAATTATTTAACATTACGAAGCAGGGTATCATATATATATAAATGAATGAATAATCAGGACACGATCATACTTTTGCCTCTGGTTTTCATACAGGCCTGTTTCGTACAGGACGTTTAGTTTGTCCTGCACTCATCAGTGTGTAACCAAGAGTGATTTTATTCGTTGATGATTACCGCTTTTTAGTCATACATGGCCGTTCGTGTTGCACGCTCCTATTTACCTAACGTTCTTCTATAGGTATTTCTCATTGTGTCTACATTTACTAATCAACTCGTTGCGCTTATTAAGTGTTCATGTTTGCGGCTGGCATATGATGTAATATTTTTCAGCTATGCATAAATTCCAACGTTTTGTCGCGTTAGTATAATGCGAGGCGTGACAAAGAATTTTCCACGAAATTGTATAGTCGGTGTTGCTGAATGTATTTGCTCAGTTCAGTTGAGTTGCTCTTCGCTCTTGCTTTAAACGATGCTTTATGGTTTGCGTACCTTAGGAGCGTGCAACACGAACGGCCATGTATGACTAAAAAGCGGTAATCATCAACGAATAAAATCACTCTTGGTTACACACTGATGAGTGCAGGACAAACTAAACGTCCTGTACGAAACAGGCCTGTATGAAAACCAGAGGCAAAAGTATGATCGTGTCCTGATTATTCATTCATTTATAATTGCCCTACCGCATGGTATAGAGCACTCTTAGTACAGCAAATACAAGCCTTCTTTACGTATGAATATATATAATATGTATGTATATATATATATGTGTGTGTGTATATAAATATATGTTTTTTTTCCAATTTGTTAAATTTAAAAAATTTAAATAAAGTGATGATGATGATGATAAATGATAAATAAAGTGACACATAAAAAAAAATAATAAAATATTAAGAAGGAAAACATTCCCAGAAAGCTAACCGTTGTAAATAAGTCTCTTAATGAATCTGCCATGATTGTCATGATCATCGTCGTCTTTCTACTTCAAATTCTTGGGAGACACTGATCATACGTTCGATCCACATTTCGATCTGTTTCCATTCGAAAACTTCAACTAATTCACCGCTTCATCAACATTTAAAGCACGAATCAGACTGACCTTGGCAACTATTACAAGGCTGAGTTTTGTCTTCATATTGAGCCTCGTTCTTTATGTTCGCTTATCAAAGCTATTTTTCGGCTATGATTCGCTGTTCGATTGCATGCAATTCATCTGGATAACCGACAAGATACATGTCTATTATTTCCTACTCATTTGTTCATTTGTTCATTTGTTCATTTTATCATAACCTTGAAAGTATCCTAATGAATCTGCCATTGTCATCATCGTCGTCATTCTACTTCTAATTTTTGGGAGACACTGATCACACATTCGATCCAAACATTCCGATCCGTTTCCATTCGAAAATGCCAACATGCTCACTACTTCATCAATACTTAAAACACGAATCAGACGGTCCTTGACAATTATTACATGTCTGGATTTTGTCCTTCCATTGAGCCTTCGGTGTTTTCGTTTATTTTTCGGTATGATTCGCAGTTGAATCACGCACGCGGATTCATCTGCATGCATGCATGTCGCTGTAGTTATACGATGTATCTGCGTTGCAACCTTCTGGGAGGCATTCTGGTGGGGCTGGTGGATTTGTTGTTTGCTTAAAATTCCATGGCTTTTAGTGCGCTTTATCCACAAAGTGGGGGCACAGTGGGGCCTTCTAACATCGATGTTTTGCCGTAACATAACTCGTTTGACTCGGGTTGCATTCCAGGATGCGCTGTTTGTGCAGCTAAACTGATCGCCCTTTCACCTTCACGTCTTCGTCGGAACATCGTCGTGTCTAAATAATCCGAGTGGAGAGCGAGGATTCCGATTGGCATACGCCCTAATTCGTATGGAAAAAGAGGGTTACAAGTACTGTAAACAAGGCCGTCAATTTTGGTTGCATGCGTCTTCGTACCGGTGACCGATGGCCTTCAATGCCACAATTTTCATTATTTGTGTTGGGCACCACATAACCTCAAGATTCGCAATTCGTAATAACCTCAAGAGCCACTCTCCGGCATATTTGTAACTTCCGTGATTTCATCGAGACGGGTCAGATACCGAAAAGGATGGTTGCCTTGCATTTAACAAAATGGCCCCATTTGTGCAAACAATGGATAAGCACTATCCACCGGGTAAATCACTATCCAGCGGATAAATACTGATAGTGATTTATCTAAAGGCCCGAGCAAATGTCTTCAACATTTGCTTTAATTAACATCCATTCGATTTTGTTGAACGCTGTTGGAAGGTTGTTGAATGCTGTTGAACGGCGGGATGGGCAAACGTTTCAACATTTCAATCAACAAAATCGAAAGGAATCGTTTGAACAACTGGAGCCTGATGTGTACTCTGCCAACATTGGACAGAGAGTCGGCTGTTGTATTATCAAAGAAACTGCCTGAACAGTTTAACTTTTTATTTATAGATATCAATGATATATGTGGAAAAATTGATCAACTGAGTAAAGGTACTTTTCTTGATCTGACAGACTGTATATTTAGAACACAAACAGATAATGTCAGGACAGACATTGCCACTTGTAGTCAAACTTACAAGATTCTCTCCTTTCGTGTGCAATAAATGCCGCTCTTTCCCACAATAGCACTAAAATGGTACAGAAATCAATGGTGTTACGCAACCTCTAACAAGAATTCTTCGAAGACACGATATCCGAGTTGTAAATAAGCCCCTCAAGACTTTACAACAAGAATTACTTTCTCCTAAATTCAGACCAGCTATTCAACACCAACCCAACGTGGTTTATAAAATACCCTGTACCGATTGTGATTGGTGTTATATAGGTGAAACTGGTCGTTGCTTTGAAACCCGCAAGAAAGAACACGTTAGGAATGTAAAAACATGTGCTAATGGGTCAAACATTGCGAAACATGCGTGGTCTTTCGGTCATCGCATTGATTTCAATCATTCTCGAGTTATCGACAAAGGCTCTTTTCGTGTTAGGAAAACTCTAGAGGCCTGGCACACCTCTTCTACCAAGCATGCTGACAATAACTTTAAGCCGATTCCTAATCAGTTAAAATTCTTTTTAAACAATAGCCACCATTTTTCATACCTTTACTCTGTTCTTTTTATCATTTTTATCTCGCCTTTTCTGTATATATTTCACCAATTTACATTCAACGTTTTATCCGTGGAAGGCTGTAGATCGACAGCCGAAAGCTTATATTCTTTTTCAAATTTTTTAGCCAGAGAACGTTTTTTATTGTATTTTAATATGCCTAATCCTGGCTGCGCTTCAATTTTTAATTTATATTCTCTTGTGCAGCCATCTTATGTGATTCCATTTATGTTTGCTGCAAACCTCCTAGTGTATTCCATAGTTCGGAGTAAACTGCACTTCGAGAGCCACTCTCCGGCATAATTGTAACTTCTGTAATTTCATCTTCTCCTTCAATTTCTATCTTTCGTTTTTCTTTCATCAAGTCGCAAGCGAAGTGGAACTTCTCTAGCACCCTTTTGCTTTGAATTTCTTGTCTTCTGTCTTTGTACTTTTGGGACCGAATGCCAGGCTCTATTTCTTCTTTCTGTGCAAGAGCCGCATTTTCCCCGCCCGTTAACCTTATTGTAGATGTACCGGTACGTATCAGTTTTCATGTTCGTTTGTGTCCGTATTGTCTCACGGTGGTGTGTGTGTGCGAGATAGAGGGAGAGAGAGCGCTACGCCCGCATAATTTTACTTAACATTTCAGTTAAAGTTTAGTTTCTGTCTTAATTATTTATAGATTCTGTTAAATCGTCAGTGATATTTCATTCATGCTACTCTTGATCTTGCGGAGCGTTTTGAAAGATTTTTGCAGATCATTATTCAAGTAGCAAAGGATAGAGGTCTTGGCTGCTAACAATTCTGCGTGCGTACCGGAAACAATTCGGTAAGCGAGTTCTTTGTTTTAAGGAACATGAAAGTAAAATTTTACAGGTCAGTGCTTCTGGAAGCACGACAAACTTAGCTGCTGTCCGCTGGTTAACACAGTTATTTCATTCAACTTCAAGCGCGGAGCGGCTTGAGAGGGAAGCAAGAAAGAGCGGAAATAATTAATAGACCTTTTTTGCTTGTACATTTTGTTTTCCCAATAGTGAATACAGGTCATGTGATAATACCAACACGATCTCTTCCTCAAATGAAGGATTATCCTTCATTGTAAGTTTATGAAGTATTATCCTCATTTTGGTCACTCTGTCCCAGGGCTTGTGGTAGCAAATAAAAAGACAGGATTTGAACCCGGAGCACCCACTGAAGGAACTGTTTTTATCCACTTAACCACTAAAGATGAACTGATTAGCCCAGGGATCAATTCCGATAAATTTCGTGACCAATTTTATCGGGGGAGATCACTATTTCAAAGGTCCATGAGAGCCTAACTAAGGTTGGAAGCCTGACTTAATTACCATTACTCAAGGAACACCCAACATATAACCTTGCATACGGCTGGCGCGCCTAAAATTTGAATTGACCAATCATGATTCGGCAGGCGGGAGAAACTTTACTGTCCTGACTTCAATGGAAGTTAACAGAAATAATATTGAAATGAGACCATTAAACATTCAAAAAAAGGGACTTAGAATTTCCAAAACCATATCAGTGAAAAATATGAAACATTTTGTCTCCAAGCTTGCAATTTGGCGTCAAATGGTTCACCGGCTTCCGGCATGGCAACTCGCTCATAGTTCGTGGAGTGTAGCCATGTAGGGTAATAGTTGTCTTATTTTTTTCCTCGTCAAATTGAACCCGGAATTCCCAAATTAACTATTGGAAGAGGCCAAGGCAACTTAAACATTTCCTTTATTTTTGTTAGCTTTGAAGAAAAAGGCTATTATATATCGTGTCGTTTCGGTACTGAAGCTAATTTTTGACTGCCTCTCATACTGCGGGCGCAGCGCGTTACTAGAAAAAATCTGTTGCAAATGGAATTGTTGTTTTCTTCACAGATGCCTTTCAATTGGGGTGTTTCGGTAGTAGGATATGTATATGGGAAGAATTGAAATCGTTGAATAAGTCATATAGATGCATGATGAGCACTAATTTTGTTTTTATTCGCTGCAGGGTCCGCCATGATGGAAAAAAAAGTTAATTTACAAATTATATTTCCTTTCAGTTGAAAGGAAAAGAAGAAAAAAGATAGCTTTAAAGACGAGTCGAAAAAGGTGGACTTCTGCTTTCAGAGAGGCTCAAAAGTATGGACTTGTAAGTGAATAATATCATTCTCAAAGGTCCAATCTGTGAACGATGATCCTCTTCATTGTTCTATACTCAGTGATACCTCAGCTTTCTAAGCGTTTCGTAACCAAGAAATGGAAACTACTGATTGGTATTAAAATTAACTATGAGCTCTTTTCTTAGTCCGCTAAGTTGATACCTAGCTCCTAATAACGGCTATGAAGGACGAGAGGGCGGAGGCCGCTTACCATAATAAGCTCTATGCTCAGTTTGTTATCACCCTGTTCAACGCCGAAATCCTGCAGTGTTTCTCAGGTATGAAATACTCAATTTCAGCTATAACTTTTAATTTGGTGACCATCTTTAATCACTGGGAAATTAAAAGCGGGAATCGCATTGGCTATACCTGTCTGTCCAAGAATGAAACCACTATAATCGACGATGCTTCTGATATTTGTGAGCGCTTTCAAACCTTTCCTTTAAAAAAGACATTTAAAACTGGTGATTGGCTGTTCCTTCTTTTTGGCTACTGAATGATTTGTTTACAAATTTGCAATCAAAATTCGCTCGTGTGGTTTTGTTTCTCCCTCAGTATTGATCATGTGACAATACTCAAAAGATTTGATCACTTGTCTTGTCCATAAAAAAGGGCGTATTCGAGCACGAATATTGCAAAATTTGAGAGGAATAATATGGTGGGATAATGTCCCGTCATGTAAATCCTGGAAGCAAAATTCTCAAATGAATAGGGTATATTTCAAGTCTAATTTGCAGCTGTGTACTTCATATTTAGCCAAGAATCATGCCCGAAATTCCACAAGACACAGTGATATCAGTGCTCCTTGAGAGGACAACATCGGCACGCAGTCCCGACTCTTAATTTGTTGGATGAAGACCGTAAAGCTGTGGTTGCTACAATAAACTTTAAATAATTTTACTATCTGATCATTACCGTATAAAAGAAAGAAAGTTAGAGTTTAGAATGCATTTTATATTGATATCAGTTAATCTATATGTCAAAGAGCTAACTAGGATCTACTGCTTATATCGTTGAAAATTTCTTGTCAAAAGGCTGATCCAATACATATGTATATAATGGTGAAAAAAGTCAGTCATTGGATAAGTACAAAATTGAGGGTAAATTTTGATGCTAGCCTTGAACATTTAAGCCTTAATTACAAAAGGTGTTAAAATAACAAATGCACTAACTAGCGGATAAAGGGCGTTGTGTAAGATAAATGAGTGAAAAATAAATATGAATACTAAATACCTAAATAGGTAAGAAATAAGTTGGGTGTAAAAAATATTGCAAAATAAGATAATACGCGCACATTCACAGCACCTTATAGTAAGTAGATGGATTTATCCTGTGATTGCGTTAACAGTTATTTATCAAGGGGTTATACGACTATGCGACATGATAGCATGCGCGGTCCCGCAAGGAGTTTACAATTCAGTGAACAAGTAAATGATATTACCAATGGCTAAATAACAATTATTCCATGAGCCCGAGTTTGATATGAAGTGATAAAATAACCAACGAGCGCGTAGCGCGAGTTTGTTATAATCACCTCATATCCAACAAGGGCCAATGGAATAATTTTTTTTAGTAAATTCTCAAACCGGGTTTTGCCGCCGATTTTTATTTCCACAATTTTACAAAGCGTCCGGAAAGAGCATCTTGGCGCACTATTTTCCATATGACGTAAAACTTCGACTATTGGCTCATAGTCGGAGTTTTTTAGCCAATCAAAAAGCTAGATATGCAATAGTCGGAGCTGAAAATTTACTAATTAGTATTAAACGGCTTGTGCATGTTGGAATGCAACATGTGGGTAATTTAACAAGTGGTGGCTAACAATATCTACTACATGATGGCAAATGCGCTTGTAAATAATTTAAGGTAATTATATCACACGATACTATGGTACGCGCGCCTTTCAAACAACTAACACTCACAACTTCAAAGAAAAGGGGATAATATCACATGACATGATGGTGTACGCGCGAGAGTAAACAATTTGCAAGTAGGTATTTAATGGCTTCAGTGTAAAATGTCATAGGACATAATTGTGGGCGCGCATATCAGCAAACATCTTACAAATGAACAAGCATCTTATGGTGTGTGCACAGCAGCACACAGCTTGTGAGTAATTTAAAAAGTACAGGGGGAAAATATCACACGACATGATGGCAAACGCGCTATAGCAAGCAACGCATACATAAACCAGCAATATTGCTCAATAGAATGGAGTGTGTGCTCTTAAAAACAACTTATTACTTAATTAAGGGGCATAATATCGTATAATATGATAGCGAGTGCGCGTTATGGGAAGAGCAACCTTAAATGGCGTGCGCATGTTGCATATTACTGATAAGTAAGTGGAGGATGATAATAATAATTAGGATGGTAAACGCGCATGTGGTTAACTAGATGTCAGTCATATCAAGAGATGGTAGTGTCCGCATTAGCAAACAACTTGAAAGTAAATAAATAGACGGTAATAACGGTGATAGAATGCGCGCATTATTAATCAACGTACGTATGAATGATTAGATGGTCACAAACTAATTATATTGTGGCCTTTATCTTACGATATGATAGTGCGCGCATTTTTAACAACTTACAAAAAAATTAAAGTGAAGGATGATAATTTCACATAGCACGATGTTGTGCGCGCGTTAGAAAGTAACTTGTGAGTTTGTTCATTGTAAAAATATCATTAGGATATACTTGAGCGTGCGCATCTTCGAACAACTTATTAGAGAACAAATAGATGTTTATAAATATCTTATTAGCATTTAATGGTGTGTGCGCACACTGATTTTGTGCAATTTAGATAGTAAATGAAAATAATATAGTAATTAAAAGAGGGGGGCATAATATCATATGACTTTACAGCGAGCGCACGTCAGTCAATAAGTTACATATGGATAAGAAGAGTGCTGCGCGTGCTGCATATTTCTGATAAATAACAAAAGCATAATAATATCATACATGATACGCGCGTTGGGTGCAAATAAATAATTAGAGGGTGTAGTGTAAAAAATTACTACAATATAATTGGTATTTAATGGCATATGCGCATCAGCATATATGGGTTTTCAGTAATTTAGAAAGCAGATGCAAAATATTATGCGACCTGATGGCAAACGCTCATCGCTTAGCAAGTAACTCGTATGTGAACAATTAACTAGAGTTTCATAATATACGATATTATGAAGTGCGTATGAATTACTGTACTGAAGGGGATGATATCATATGAAAGAATAATTAGATGATCTTGGTACAGTGTCCTATATCATATGATGTGATGGTGCGTAGGTGCTTTTTAACACTTTGCTACAACTCAAAAGTAAATGGTAATAATATCACGTGACATAACAGGATGAGCGCGTTAGAAAATAACTTGCAAGTGAATAACTAGAGAGTAATGATGTCATGACAGTATGCGCGCATTAGCAAGCAACTTAGCTCTAAACAACTACATCGTTACAGAAATTTGTCATTAGGTTAAATGGCCTGGGCGCATTAGCATAGTACTTATAAGTAAATAAGTAGGGGCTAATATTACAACGATATAAATGACACGCACATGTTAGCAAAAAGCTTAACATAGGAATAAATTGATAAGGATACTGTCCTACTATTTTATGATCTGCCAAACAGTGAGTGAAGGGGGATAGCTTTAACGACTTTAATTTGCGTGCTCGCATGAATGTCTACGATGCGATGGTGTTCGGGAAATTAGCTAACTAGATTAAATGTCACACGATACTATGGCGTGCGCTGTACCAAATAATTATTCATAATAAATGCATGGAATATGATGGTGCGAGAGCGTTTGTTATTATCTCATGAGATCCGATGTCCTTCGGGGACTTATGAATGTACGATAAGATAGGTGAGTGATGCGTTAAAAATGTTATATTTTAGGGTGATAATATCGTTACATATATTTGCACAAGCTCTGGTACACTACTAATAAAGAAAAGTGAATGCGTGCATGAAATACCGGCGTGCGAAAGTTAACAAATCCCTCGGCGTTGGGCCATAAGAGATATTAATGGAGGCAAAATAGACAAAGATAAGATAAAAATTTAAGACTTAAAGCTAAACAGCTAATTATAACCAACCCATCAAGGCCAGAGTCAAAATTTACCCTCAAAGAATAGTATTAAATCTATGTACCTCTAAACCTTTTTCACCTTCGAAGTTCCTTAGAGCAAGAGTCAAATGGATCAGCTTTTTTAGAATGAGAGTGGCTTTCTTGAGTAAATGTTAAACAGGTATTTTAAGAAAACGTTTTTTTTTAACCTGTTCCTGAATTTATTTACATCTACAATAGTTATGGTTTACATTTTTGCAAACTCTGTTCCGACCCAGCCAGGGAGGTCTTTGATTGAGGGGTTTATCTGGCCGGGGTTTTCCTCCATAGGGCAGGTGGACGTACAGGGAGGTTTTTTCCCCAGCTGTCGTTCCGCAACTTCTTTCTCATTTGTAATTAACTAGTGGGTAGACTAACATAGACTTAAATGATTAGAATGTAATGTGTGCTAGTTTTCTACCCCGTATGAACCATGTGAGCGTTAGCCCTATTTATGGAAATGGGCCCACACAAACGTTGGCCGTGTATAGTGCTTCACGGACAACGTTTGCAAAAACGTAATCCTTCCTTGTACTTGTACATGCTCATTGCGGTAACTTTTAACATCTTCAGTTCCCATGGCCTGCTTCCGTCTGACCTTGTAGCTCAGTCGGTTGAGCAGCGGTGATCTAACCCGAAGGTCGTGGGTTCAATTTCCACCCATCCTCGGAGACCCAAGGGCAGATCGTGGAGGCAAGGGATTGTCGAGATTAGCAACGTTTCAGCCACAGCAATTGATGCAAGAAATCTAGAAATACCTCGACCAGGAAAAGGGGGCAGAATAAAAATATTTGCTAGATCAAAATTAATCACTGCTATTTTAGGTGAATCGGGGAGGACATCTTTAAACAAATCTCGCACACTTGGAAATTCGCTGCTGTAACGATTCCCTGTCCATTTTGTGCTGTGATTGTGACATTTCTCGAGCAAAGCCTTGCCGAACGAACCAGGGGCTACCGAACCAGGCGAGTATGGCGATCAAGTGATCTCCGTGTAAGAAGACACCAAACGACTTCACGGCCTCCTGACCTCTAATTGGGCGGAAAAACACAAAGAATTTCTGGCACCAATCAGAATTCAGAATTACCCCGACTGTTTGGAACTGGTCTGGTAAGAACGTGTCCCCAGGGGCTCTTCTCGGCCTACTATGCTTTTCTTCGTCTCCATTTTTTTCGCCCGTTTAGACTCCCCCTTGCCTCCACGATCTGCCCTGGGGTCTCCGAGGATGATTCCCACCCTGGTCAGAGTTTTTCTGTCTTTGTGTGGGCCCATTCCCATCAGTAGGGCTAATGCTCACATGTTTCATATGGGGTAGAAAACTAGCATTTCACATTACACTCTAATCAGTTAAGTCTGTTGAAGTATGATGCTACACGGCCAACGTTTGCAAAAACGTAGCCCTTCCTTGTACTTTAGCAGAGACTAAAGCTATTGCAGGCACATTGGACTGCACTATACATTTGTCTAAAATTAAGACCATGAATAAAAAGTAGAATTACAAACAAACGCTTCCTCGGCTTGTCTTTGCATTATTGGGATATACTTCAAAGACCTTGAGGTGTCAACAAGACCGAACGTTTTGTTTAATGTGTAATCTGCCCATGGCAAGGATGACAAACTATTTGCTTGGCGACGGGCGAGGGACGACTGAAATCGATTTCTCTACGCAAAGAGCTACTAAAACTCTTGGGAAGCTTGGTGTCCTAATGGTCATGCGCCGAAGAGTTTACAAATGCAGCAATAGTTATTAATAGTTATCAAATATATCAAAATCTACAAATGCAACTATTATCAATAGTTAATTTGGTAGGACTGGTAAGGGTAAATGCAGCTATTTCTCTTTACTTGAGGACCAGAGTATATGGGGCCGGCACTTTGTGAGGTAAATATGTCTGTATTCCCAGATGTGAGTGACGTTAAAATTGGAGTGAAGAGCATTGGGATATTTCGTTATTCAAACTTGTCATGCAACTAGTTACCAGCACAGTTCATCATGCATCTGGTTACCTGGACATATCTGCCCCTTCTCCAATTAATTGACACTGACACAGATTGGCTGCATGCAAATGCTTCTTTGAGGCCGCAGACATTTATTACAATTTAAGTACCTCGCGTTACTATCATTGCAACCTCTGTAGAAGGGGGTTCCTCAAAGCCCTTCCTAAAAAAAAAGTACTTTTCCCGTTTTCTCTAAAGAAAGTACGCCTGATCGCAGGTTACTCCTGGACTTACTGTGAATCCTAATCCTAAACTTAAACCCTCCAAGCTTTACATTTCCAAAAGTCAAGCTTTTTTCGTAAAAAGTGGTGACAACTGGAATACCTTAGAAACTTGCATTTGAATTATTCCTAGAGAGCAGCAACCAACAAAGTCTATGGAGCGTTTTCACTTACGTGACCAGCAGCCATATTGGATTACTGAAACAAAGGAACGTTCAATTCCCGGAGGATTAGTTTGGTCCACCATGATGGTCGTCAATCCTTTGTTTTGGAACACCAACATGGCCGCCATGACGTCACTTGAAAACGTTCAATAGACCTCTTTCATACTGGCCACCAAATAAAATATTGTTTTGTTTTAATGCTAATAAGCCTTTCTAGCC
Organism: Montipora foliosa; assembly: GCF_036669935.1. Taxonomy (NCBI): domain Eukaryota; kingdom Metazoa; phylum Cnidaria; class Anthozoa; order Scleractinia; family Acroporidae; genus Montipora; species Montipora foliosa. Next base: position 2,709,825 of record NC_090882.1, read on the forward strand.
TCGCTACGACGACCAAATTTCAAAAGATTATTTGTTTCAAAATGAAGGCAGAAGGTCTAATGAAATAAATACAAAAGAATGTAAAGGTAGTCGCCATTTATGAAAGTGGTCTATTATGTTATTAAAACTTAGAAAAGCCACTTATGTCCAGAAATGCACCGATGACAAAAATGGCAGATTTGGCGAAAGAACTCCACGATTGATTGACAATCTTGGCAAAATTAGCGATTTTGGCGATTTGGGCGAATTTGACAAAATCTGCAATTTTGTGATATTTTGCTAGTTTCGTCAAATTAGTTCATCCATTGGTATTGACACCACTTGGGTGAACATTGGCGATTTTGGTGAATTTGACAAAATAGGCAATTTTGGCGATATTTTGCCAATTTCGTCAAATTAGTTCATCCATTAATTGGTATTTACACCACTTGAAGGAACAGTGGCGATTAGGCCTATAATCACTTTACGGTATCGCGAGGTCACGGGTTCAAACCCCGTTGAAGTCCTGAATTTTTCAGTCTTTTCAGGCTTCTCCACGCAATTGCAAATATTGCGTTTATAACTGCGAGGATCATAGCTTCGCTTGATTTCATATCCGCAGTTCAGACAAATGGCCTGCTCCCAACGTCAGTGGCTTCAAAGCTCATTTGGTTAGAGCGTCGCACCGGTATCGCAAGGTCACTTGTTTAAACCCGGTTGAAGTCCTGAATTTTTTCGGCTTCTTTACGCAATTGCAAAAATTGCGTTCATAAACGCGAGGATCATAGCTTCACTTGATAAAATGCTCTGTTGTAAACATGGCGGTTCAAGAGTGAAGTTGTCTCTCTGGCTTCTCTGTGGACGAATTCCAGGACCTACCGATACAATTTGGGCAAGGTTTGAACGCTAAAAACTTCATTTGGTGCTCTATTTTGCTGGTAGGACAGGGTGACCCCACACTTATGAAAAAAAATTAAATGTAAATTCTCAATAAAGGGTACCAAACTCTTTAGGTACCAAAATCAAATAGTAGTTGATTTAAAAAGTTATAAGAGGGACGATAATTTGTTTGTTTATCATCTACATAAATGACATCTCGACAGATCTGATATCCACTGTCAAGATTTATGCAGATGATACTAAAATCTATCGCAGAATCAGTTCACCGGATGTTGATATCCCTGCTCTGCAGTGTGATCTAGATCGATTGGGCATATGGGAAAATAAATGGCAGATGCCCTTTAACCCGGACAAATGGGAGGTCATGCGTATTACACATAGAAAGGATAAAACCAAACCTATTTACTCGCTGGGAGGGCAATTTAAGTCGGTAGAGAACACAAAGGGCCTCGTAGTAACCATCTCTTCAGACCTGTCCTGGGGGGCATGCATGTATTTGCAATGGTAAATAAGGCAAATATGGTACTGGGTATCATAAATCGGTCCATCGGAACAAACAACCAGGATGCATTTTCGCAGCTCTATAAGTCACTGGTCAGGCCTATACTTGAGTATGCGGCTCCTGTTTGGAGCCCATTCTTGATTAAGGATATTGTGGCTCTAGAAAAGGTTCAACGAAGAGCTTCGCGTCTCGCTTTAAGGCAGAAACGTGGCGAAATGAGTTACGAACAACGTTGCAGCTTATTAAAATGGCAAACACTAGAGAGGCGGAGAGAATTTCTATCTCTGGTTCAATGTTATAAGATAGTCTTTGGTATTGAGCATCTTTCTTTGCTAGATTTCTTCGAGTTTGCCAATAGTACGCATACAAGAGCTAACCACGACTATAAACTTTATCTGAAAAGAGCAGTTTGTAATTGTTACAAATATTCTTTCTTCATTCGCACTGTAAGGAAATGGAATGACTTGCCAGGATACATTGTACATGCCGAATCTTTGTCTGTTTTTAAGACTAGACTTAAAATGTACTTGAATATTTATTGAAATTTTATTAAATCAGTAGCTATTAAATCTTATCTATATAATTTTTGGAAGTTTTTAGTTAGGGAAATTGTTTTTATATAGGGTTAACCCCACAATTACCCTTTTCAGGATGTTTTTATATTTGTGTTGTAACTTCCTGAATAAAATGTTATGTTATGTTATGTTATGTTATGTTATGTGATAATTGTTCATAGATGTCTGCAAATACTGGGATTACTTTGTCGATGAAAATATTTTATTACAGCAAATTGAATTACTTTATCTTACGAGAAGTTCAGAAACAAAGGTTGAAAATCACACAGTTGTATCACCGACAACCCCTAGTCGTCTTGATCATCTTCCGGTAAGCTACCCTGAGACATATCAAGGCTGGCATCATCTGGAGCCATTGGGTCCTCTAATAGCTGTTGACCTTTCAACTGCCTGCAATTGAGATTTATTTTCCAAAAGTCTTTGAGATGCCCACTGTTTGCTTTATTTTTACCCTTCTGTACTGAGTGGATTTGCTTGTAAACAGTACTAAGGCTTGAGGATTATATCACCTGCAGACTCACTTTAATCCAAAGGCCAGGGGGCCCGTTTCTCGAAAGTCCCGAAAACGTTTCGGGCCCGAAAGCAATTTGTGAAACTGCCAACAGCTTGTTTTGAAAAGCCGATCTTCTAACATGTTTTCAAAATAACTGAAAGAAACATGTCTGTGAAGTTTGGCGACTTAAATCCTCTCCGTTCTTGAGATACCGAGGGAATGTATCACCCGCAAATGGCCCGTAAAGTTTCGAGACTTTCGAGAAATGGGCCCTAGGTCACCAACGCCCAACTTTATTAAACCATAGTCAACCCAAAAAGAGGTCTCAAAGCAAGTAATTGTAAAATAGTTTACTTCCATTGCTTTAAGAAGACTTATGAAAAATCAAAATGTAGCTTTAGGTTCCTCTTACTTTTGCAGTCGTTTTCGTATAAACCATACACAGCCAACAATGATGAGTATGAGACCCGCAATGGAGCCACCTACGATCGCCCCCAAGTACGTTGCTTTCTTCACGGTGCTACCTGCAATGAAACAAACAGACAGTGATCATCCTATATAATGTACCTTGGGTTTATCCTCACCCTGAGGAGTATTGCGGAGCAAGGGATGGACCTTTATCCTTTGTGAACAAAGGCAGAGTTTGGCTGCCGTCGGGAGTATTCGGCTTTTCATCGAGTATAACTGATTCATCCTCATCGTCATCGTCATCATCGATAACATCTTTTCAATATTGAAGTGGTTAACTCAGATGGGGCAAATGACTTATTGTCCTCAAGATTCCCAACGTCACAGAAATGTCAGGCCATTGTGCTAAAAGCTGGCACTTTCCAGCTAATGACTGATTTCTGCGGAGGCGCACGTATTTAGATACAAACCGATTTTAATAAGCGTAACAAAGTGTCCCTTTCTTCTTCTCCCTAACTTCAACATCACGCGTTTGATTGAGTACAGACAATTGACGTCACAAAGTTCCCCCCGTAAATCTGTTATCCCAACCCAAAAATAACGTAAACCTTAACACTTGCCGTATTGTTAAAAATGCTTAGACGAAATGGGACACTTCGAGTTGGATACCAAAATTGGGTGTAAAGACAAGTACTTGCATTTTTGTTTGGCCCGGCCGGGGTTGAACCCAGGCTCTCCCTCTTAGGGTCTCTTTTCGTAATAAGGAACCAGGATGACACGGAATAATCTCAAAGAAGCAAAAAAATTGTAGCCCTAGAAAGAGTCAATTAGATAAGAGAGTTGATCTATCACTTTGCGGTCTTGCCCCAGCACAGTCACAAATAGATTTATTTTTAGTCACATTTTGCGCGCGAAACAACAAAGGCCCACCAATTTTAACCAATCAGAAAAAGCCATGTCACGCGTGACTGCTTCTGCTATTTTTTTTCAGGGACATGACATGATTTTCGCGGGAACGGGTATTCTAAAAATAGACTCATTTGTGACTGTGCTGGGGAGCCCACCCACCCCACCCATGCCATAACAACACTCTTATCTAATTCACTCTTTTCCCTAGTAAACTGACGGATTATCTTTCGTTGATGTTTTAAGCCAGGACTAAAGGAAACTTTTCTTCATGGTCTTGGTCTCAGCGCTCTTTTATAATACCACAATAACAGACAAAACAAACGATTTTATGAAACAGGTTTCAGTCTTCATTTTTTAAAACGCTTGGTCAAAAATTCGCATATCTCAATGAATGGAATTAACATATAGATCAATAGAAAACCTTTGTAGTCCGTTGTAAATGAAGTGCCACTATTGCAATAAAAACCCAACTAGAGTTTTTTCTTAACTTCAATTAAAATAACTTTTAATAAGCCCTACCCCATCGTTACACCTGTAAGATTATTTTTAGAAGTCGTCCAAGATCCGGAGTTCCCAAACGGGTAGGTTGATAGCCAATCATATGTCCCCATTTTTCCCAATGTTAACAGCTCCCACGCAATGCTTCTCGTCGGTCGCGATTTACCATCAAACAAAATGGCGGGGATGTAGAAAAAAAAAAAAAACAGACTTCCATGCAACGCGCGAGGTAAAATTATCCGCGGAAAAAAAGATATCTTTTAAAAATAACTTTGGAGGTATAACGACGGGGATAGGGCCTATATGGGGGATTCGTTCTCTGGTCTTTTTATTCCTTATGTATGTTTCTCGATTGCGTCCACATCTTGGTAATTGCCTTACCCCTCCGTACACAGGCTTCACTGATTTTTCTGTAGCCTGACTCGCACACGCACTCATATCCGGGGTCTTTCGAGAGACGTTTCTTTAAGTTGAAGCAATAACTGTGTTCAATTGCGTCACATGTGTGATTGTTCATTCCACATTCGTCGATATCTGTACAAAAAGAAAAGAACATTGGCTGTAGAAATGGTCAAACTGTTTGTCAAATGTGTAGTGAGACGATGAATAAAGACTTTCAATTTCCTTGACCTTGGAATTCTGTTACTTTAGAATTGGTTACAGAGGATAAAAAAAAAACGGAAAACAAAAAGGGTTAACTCCAAACAAATGACTTTAACGATGTCCAAATGTGAACGTTGCTTATGCTGGGTTTCTGGGTTAGGTTACACTGGGTTACCTGTCAATCCTGGCGTTACTTCCACTTCAAATTCTAGTTCCAGTTAATTTATGCTACCGAAACGAATGTCCTCCCCAACACCACTGGAAAGTGCGGGAAACAAAACATGGAAGCAACATTCAGCCAATGAGAACAAAAATTTGCGAAGTGAGTCACGTGTTGTCCCGTTGAACGAAAAAGCGTAAACTAAGGAAATAAGGGACCTTTAGATCGTTTATCAGTTGCTCAGATATATAAATTAACATTTTTAAGAATACAATCATGATCATAACTTAATACGACATACCAACGCAAACATGTTCCTCATTTTTCTCAAATCCTGAATGACAGTCGCATCTGAACTTTCAATATTCACCGTATTGCTATTCAGAGGGCTTCGGCAAATGGCAATGCAATAATAGCTTAAGAGGGGATAACAATGAAATGCCAGTGGGAATGGAAATGGGAATGTCAACGGAAAGGCAGTGACAATGGAAAAAGCAATGGCAATGGCAGTGACAATCACGGCAATGCTAATGCCAATGACAATGGCAATGACGTACAATGGCTATGCCGGCATTGGCAATGGCCATGGCCGACCATGATCATGACAATGGAAATAGTAATGGCAAAGGCAATGAAAATGGTCAAACCAAACAATGAGAATATGAGAGACGCCTTATTTTGTTCACCTTACAGACGTGGATGAATGCGGGACTCATGACTGTGGAATGGAGAGTGAATGCACCAACACAGTGGGAAGTTTCTTGAATCCTTGATCTTAATGAAGCAAGCTGTTCAGGTATTAAAAGGAGAGCCGTTAGAAAACTATGATAGGTTATTGTATTGTATCGTATCGTATGATAAATGGGATATCAGCAATTGTTAATAAGGTATTATAAACCGCGCACCGGTGGCTGAATTGGTTGAGCGGGAAGTCGTGAGTTTGACTTAATAAGATATTATAAAGCGCGCACCGGTGGCTGAATTGGTTGAGCGGGAAGTCGTGAGTGCGACTACAGGCGGACTAACACTCAGGGTATTAAAATTTAACTGACGAGAAAGTGCTGCCTTTGTAATTACATCCGCAAATGGTTACACTTTCAAGTCTTCTCGGATAACGGCTTTAAACCTTAGGCCTCGTCTCACAAATATCTCCCATGTTCATAAGGTTCTTTTTGGGACATAAAAGAACCCACACCCTATTTGTAAAAAGTAGGGGATGTTGAAGTTCCCGGTGTTGTGGCTGTCCTTTGTGAAAGTGTGGGTGGGTGGGTACAGCAGGTCCACATAGCTGAATAGCCGCCAAAACTTCAACCTGCTCAAACAAATAAATAATGTTATCTACAGGTTGCAGTGTTTGCTCTCTAAAATTTCATGTAATAACTTTTTTACATAAAAATGAAGAGGGTAAACACTGCAACCTGTAGATATTATTAAATATACGGAACGAAATTGTTGTTAATTTGAACGCCGAATTTTGGAGGAAGGAAGCAGTTTCCTTGATCTTGGTCACGTGAGTAACATCGAAAGAACTGAAAACAAGCAATGTTTTTTGAGAGTATCGATTTTTCTTGGGGAGCCAAAGCACCAACTATATGGCATTTTCGCCTCCCGCCTCTCACTTACCCTCGCAAGTTATTCCGTCCCCTTTGAATCCTACTCTACATTCGCAACGATATTTTCCTTGTTCATTGATGTCTAATTAACAAAAAATAGGAAGCCAATGGTTTTGTTAGTCCCTCACGTCACATGTAGATTAACAAGTCGCACGATAAAGGATATGTCATGTACTCTCGTTTTCCTCTATTTTCCAAGGTGCTTTTGAAGCTATGTTTTCTATTCTCCCAATAGCGTGCATTTACACATGTTTTAAAATACAACTCAGAAAAATCCGATTTTGCCACACTTGAATATTTTTACGTTTGACGATAGGAGAACGCATACTACTCGTGTAGATGCCTTCTTTCTAGATGCTATCATAGTTAATCGAGGGACTGGTTATGAAACCTTAAAACCTTCAAAAGCGGGAAAAATGTTGTCACAATCGATGTTGAATTGACCCTCACCCTGCACAATCTTTTGTTTCTGCTTCACACGGGTTTGCAAATTAGTTGAGCATAATTTAATCCAAGGATTGGATTGGTTATCTTCTCGAAAATGGTTTGGTGTTTTGTAAATGATCAAGGCCAAAAAGACGGACAAAAACATCAAGCAAAGGAACTTGTTGAGCTTCATAACCATCTCCATGCATTAACCACTGTGATTCTACGCTGCGATTTCAGGGTTTGGATGCACTCTTGGCCTGGCTGACCACTCCCCTCCATTTCATGGGAGGGCCTCGAGCCCATGTAGTAGTCAACTTCAGCTGTTCAGTGTCCAATTCAGTTTTGTTCTACTATTCATTTTGACCAAGTCCATTACCAAAATGTTGAGCTACTGAACCTCAATGTTGTATTCAACTTTGCAACGTTCTTATGACAATGTCATTAAGCACCCTTTTCTCTGAATATTTGTGGCCAGTCAGTACAATAAAAAGCATTGTCTTATGAAAGATCAGACACAAGTTACTAATTACGTACTGTTAATTGTGCTGTAATTGCGTAGAGAAGCCTGCGTGTTCGCGCAGACTTAACCTTTTACCAAAGAATACCGAAGAAACGCCAATTCTTAGTTGCTGTTCGCCTCGTCAGTTTTTGGAAGGTTGAGCATTTTTATCCTTATCAATAAAGGGTAAAATTACTGAGCGCTGATTGGCTGAGACAGAGGGCATTTTATCTTAATCGAGGGCATTTTTGGTAATCAAGAGAGAGCTTGATTACCTGTCAATGATTGGTTAATCCGTTGCATAGCAACGTATAAATTTTGCCCTTTATTGATAAACAAGTAATCGCATGAGTCCTTGTACTATTAAGGATTAATTGCACTTGTTTTGGAAATTTTCCAAATTGCCCTCGTCGCTTCGCGACTCGGGCAATTTTGGAAAATTTCCAAAGCACTCGTGCAATTAATCGTTAATAGTACTCGGCCTCATGTGATTACCTATACAAATCAAACTCTTTTCATTTGAATGGTTTTGCTGGAAGATTTGTTTTGAAGCGGAGTAAAACAACAAGTCGGTAATAGCCTTTTGCAACGCACATCGTAATTAACCATGTGTTTGTCACTTAAATTACATATTGTTGGCTGGGGATACTACTTGGTTTACTGACCACACAGAAAACCTCGTATTGTTGACTTAGCTCTTGTTTCTTTAGTTTGCCAAAATTCGGATCGATCGGATACAATT
>NC_090882.1:2723134-2748134 GCF_036669935.1 Montipora foliosa
GGTCTAACCCCGCCGGACGGGGCTTAACTTCAGTGAACTTTAGTATTACAAAGCTGTCAGATGCTCAGAAGGCACGCTTAAACTTGTGGTGAAAAGAAGTTGTGAGGGAACTTGAAAATTATCAACATGTCAGCCCAGAAGCCAATGTTTCTCGCTTCTCTTTTATTTGTTATTCTTCAGAGCCTGGAATGCTGTAGTTCAATACCACACAACTGAGTGCCTTCTGATTTTCTGTAACACGTACCACAGGCAACCCAGTGTATGCTTCCCGGAAGCATCTCGTTGGATAAGTGCTGAGAAATAATGAAGGGCTAAAGACCTTGAGGGCGATTCTCATTTTAAGGACGTCGACGTTCGCGCCGAAATCTTCCTACGGTAAAAATTTTCTCCATTTCTCGCCTCGAGTTAGGTCATAAAGTACTTAATCCAAGAATGAAAAAAATTGGGGGATCACCGACTTTGTTTCGGAGAATTCCGGAATTCGATGGCACGAGAAAAGAAAATTTAAAAAAAAGATAACTTCTTACGGTGGGAATGTTTTCATTTCAACGCATTTTGTAGATAGTAAGTAAAGTAATTGATTCATGATTAAAAAAATAGGGGTCACCGATGATCTAAACGAGTAAAATCGATGTGAGGTTGCAAAGCTCTTGGAAAATTTCGTTTGTCACGTTTTTGCGTGACCTGTCGGGGAAGGACTGGAACCCAAGACAGGCTCGATCGTTGAAGGGATAAAAAAAAAAGGAATTTTATTTAAGTGTCTAATCTTCTAGCGCCGTAGAGCACTAATCGGGGATACTGTAAATTGAAATTAACAACGCAAATCAAATCAAATTTTGGTTATTGAGGAGAGGGGAAACCGGAGTACCCGGAGAAAACCTCTCGGTGCAGAGTAGAGAACCAATAAACTCAACCCACATATGACGCCGAGTCTGGGAATCGAACCCGGGGCCACATTGGTGGAAGGCGAGTGCTCTCACCACTGCACCATCCCTACACCCCAAAAAGGTTGGAAAGGGATGAAAGGTTTTTATACAAAAAAAACTTTTTTCGGGCATAGCAACGAAGTTTCAAGCAGGCGTCATCTTCATGTGGTTGGTGTTTTGTATAATATCTCGCCATTGCCGTCATGCTCATCTTCTGGAGTGTGATTTTTGTGAAATTTAATCGCTGGTTGTTCCCTCGTAGGTCCGTACTATTCAAGCGGAGGAGAACGAAAATACAATTGTGCTCTATTTTCACGAAAGTAAAGGAGAAGAACTTCAAAAACATGCATTAATTTTGAACTTAAGTTCGTAGGGTAATAAAAACATAAAAAAAAAACCCGGCCCCATTAAATTTACGCAACGGCTCGTCCTCGAGTTTTCCAAACTTTCAGCCACTACTCGATCAGCTACCTTTTCCAGAGCTTTTCCACCTTCCCGCTCACTTCTCTTTACTGTTGCATGATGATTAGAAAATAAATGTGCCATTCTTTTGCCGGCCTGGAATTTTTTCCCCTGCGTTTTTGTCGCCGTGTTATTTTCACTAATGCTTGAAAAATATTTATAAAAGTCAAGTAGACTAGTGCACGACAGCAACGAAAGCAACGCGAATATCAGTCGTGCAGTTGTCTACTTGACTTTCATAAATATTTTAAAATCAATTTTGACTGATCACGATCTTCTCTGATCCAACGCTGTGCAAGACTTATCGTCCACGGTTTTTGCAATTTTTTTAAAACCTCAACTTCACTAAGGCTCGAAGTAACGTTGCGCACAAACACTTAGCGCGAACGTCCTTAAACAGGAACGGCACGGCGATAAACTTAAGGGGGTACCCCTGCGATGGACCAATGTATTATCCAGGGAGGAGTGGTATCCCTTGCTGTCGTTTCGTATCGAAAACAGAATCTTATGAATATTCGGCCGTACGCCAAACAATCCAAACAATCCACCCTTCAGCTGAGAGAACCATCCAGCAATCGTTAGAGACCATTCGCCTCAATTGCAAGTGGCTAGCACGTGAATCGAACAAGATAAGCACGTGGCTGGACGAGAAATGATATTGAGGTGATTTTACGACAGTTGTTCATTTCACACAAGACATAAGCCGGCTTCCAATCGGTCAGCATACTTGGCCTTGTCAAGGCCATCGAATTTTGCATTAACTCCAAATTTCTTCGCATTTGATTACGAATATGTAAATTATTATCACTGTCTTAAGGGATCACACGTTTGCCCCTTACTGTTATTGTTGTTATTTTTTAATGTATTTCAAAACGTGTTCTGCTTTTTAGATCTTCAAGGGAAGACAAAGCCAAAAAATGATTCGGGAAACAAGAAACTGAAGAACCGTTTTAAAAACAATTAATTGTTGCAAAAAAATACGCCGAAAATGATTTCAATACCAGAAAATAACGATGTGACTTATTTGCTGCCACGAGCTGAACTGAATTTGACATAAACGATCATCGCTACTACTGTAGCGATGTCAGTTTCTTCCTCTTTTTCTCGAAAGTTTAATTTATCAGCCAGGAAAAAGCAAGCCTGCCTTGTATTTTAGACAGTGGTAAATTAAAAGAACTGGTACGTATTCTCAAAAATAGTGACGTGTATTAAAATTCTTTTAAAAAATAAAAAGGTTGATTTTCATCAAGTTTCAATTGCTTTCTTCCATTTCAGGACCATCTCTTGCTCATCAGAACCTTCTGGTGGTACTATTTTGTTTCCTCTTCGAAGAACCATGCAACTTTGCTATGCACATCGCCTTCGTTTACTCATCTTTTTTTTTTTTTCTGGCAGCAGCCTTTACATTATAAAAGCTGATGTTGTGTCAGTGTCTTCAGTTCGTAATTAAACATCGCATGCTTGCAAAATGAGCCCCTTGCGAACCCTCCAATATTTTGCCTTTTTTTTCTGGATGGATGTCCGCTGTTGCAGAAAGCTGGGCGCCATGGCGTTAAAACGTTTTGTCGACGATTGGGATCGACTGCCAGTTTCATGTTTGCCACAAAAAATAAACGTTCAGTCTGAAAGTTCTATTATTTCTATCGGTTTGTCACTTTCCGCGTTCTTGCCTCCTTGGGTAGATTTCCTAAAATGAACAAAAGGAATCATGAGTGAGAGAAATTAGCCCATACGTTTATACATAGACCCTTTGCATAAATGGCGCCCAAATTTGAAGCACAATACTTGATACATCCTTAGCCTCACATTCATGAGAAAAATCTTTTGTCTTGAAACATAAGCACGAGGCTAAGGATGTATACAGTATTGTTACTCAAATTTGGGCGCCATTTATTCAAAGGGTCTATAGCTTTGGCGAAAGACTCGCAGATAAGAACATGCGTTTTGGGATTAAAATGGCAAGTCTTTAGCACATTCTGGCGTCAACTCTCGATTCAATGGCGGTTTCGCGAAAGCCTGGATAAAGGCACAAAGAGCGCAAGCGCAGTAACAATGTGAGACTGGCTCGCCACATTCCCTCTCTTTCCTGTGCGCCACAGAGACACCAAATCCTGTACACAAGCTAAGTGAGGAAACTTATCAGAAAGGTATGCAACCGTAACGAAAAAATGAAAACAAAGATTTACCTTTTTTTCAGCATTTCGTCTATAAACGGTTGCCCCTGATCATGAACTCCGTCTGAAAAAAATAAAATTTGTGATACTGTCGTTTGGAATGTCAATTCCCACTTATTACGATGGCTCATTTTTTGCACGTTATAAAAAGATATCGAAAAACGTCTCTAAAAGAGAGACAAGTTAGAGGATCTTGGAATAAAAGAATTTTCGTGCTTTTTCGAGAAGCAGCCGCTTGAAGTTTGCTGTTTCCCCGTTTCTCTTTAACACGATGCTAAAGCTCTCTATTGTTTCAACAGCCAATAAACCTCTGGTTCGACATTAACAACAGTCAGTGACGTCACACGAAGTGTCACTATGACAACGATATAGATGACGTCACTAACGCCAACCAGAGTCTTAGACCCTCTGACTCCCAGGAGTGATCAGCAAGTAAATTGTCCTCACAATTTCAATGAAATGTCAGTCAGGTATTGAGAATGAAGATTAAAGTGTGATCTTGATATAACACCAAATTCTCATGACTACCCAATAGAGAAATCTTTGGTACTAGTTAGGAGAATGTAGGTTTTGATCTTGGGATTGAACGGGTTAATGGCTGACGAAACAAAGGGGCTCTTCTATTCAAGTGCTGGGCACATTTGAATAAGGAAAAGAAGGTTTCCAAACAGGTAACTTCCCCGTATTTCCTGACCTGGATTTCCACGTCGGTTTTTTCTTATTCTGTTGGACTCCTAGAGAAACGAAAAGAGAGTGAACACGTTCAGGTTGGAGAGACTTCGAGGTAAAAACGTCTATGTTTCAGATAAAGTAAAACAGGAAGGTAAAGGGTGCAGAACCAAGAATTAACGAAAAATGTTTCATAACTCGTCTGGTTACTTAATTACAGTCTCAATTTCATATAACAAAGGGCAAAGTGTCCTCGTCCAATTGAGGGACTATAAATCAACTGAAAGCAAAGTAAATTAAATGTTTGGGTTTCGACGAGAGCGGAGAAATGCCATCCACAAAGACCCAGTAAGGGGATCGGTCCCAGGTCGCGTTGCACAAGGCCAGTGCGCAAACAAGTGTGAAGAACAAAATACAGCTCACCTTTGCAGCATTTTGTTTTCTTTTGCGGCCTACAAAGGAGATATACGATGTTACATTGCAAGGCTACTTTCAACTATTTTCTGTTCAAATTAAGTTATCGCAACCAAGGGAAACGAACATTTCGATTCAGAAACGAGCCCCTGTTTTAACTTGAAGTGGACAACAACAAGAGTTCATAACTAGGAATTCTGGATCATTGATTGTAGAAGTTGCCTTGCAAGGTAATTGGTCAGCTAAATTCGTGTCACACAATAAGATGACAGACCAGAACCAATGAAATCTCTTTAAGGCATTTTCCCGCCTCTGTTGAGATCGGCTACACGAATTTGCTTTACCTTCTGATTGGTTAACGGTGTCAGTTGTTTCTTGCGTGAGTTTCTGAGTGTTAATTTAATTAATTCTCTGGTTTTTCTTATTAGTCAACAAATCATACAAATTTAGTTCTCCAAAACACATATTCGCCCAAGTTTCCAGCTTGGAAAGCGGCAATGAGAACGTTACAAAACTGCAAATATTTATTATATTTTCTTTGCAGCTCTCTGCAAAACAACGTAAAATGTAATCCAAATTGAAAAGCTTTCTGGAAAACGTTCCCAGAGTTGAGCGCTGATCAATGATACCAGCCTAGTTTCTCTCTTTGGTAATTGACACACTTTTTATGAATAAGACACACACTGAGCGACAAAAGTAGTTGAGACGGAAAGACCACAATTACTTAAGGTCACATTTTTCCTTTGCACTCCCCCCACCACCTCCCCCTCCCTTATTCAATATCTTGGTAACTGAAAACGTAAGTCTTGGCGATAAAAAAATTACATTGTTAGGAGGGAGGGGTAGTAAGATTAAGGAGGGGGCGGGGGGGGGGGGGGGCTCCTAACATTCCTGAGAAGGGGTAAGTGTCTCCACCGTTTTGTCCACTTGTTGCATGTTTGAATAGCCGCGAGGTAATTTCAGTTAACGCGAATTTGTTGGAGATTAATTTGAGTGGAAGATGGGTATCACAAGTAAGCGAGCCATTGTAAATGCACAGAGATCTTGCGTGGGCTTTACAAAGATTTGTCAGCCTCGTGAATTGTTTAAAAAAATGGATATTTTGAGGTGACATTGTTGCCGTTGTCAGCGGTTTCTTGGGCTGCCCGTTGTGAATGCACTGCTCTAAAATATTGGGTAATATTTAAGAAAGTACATTGACTAAAATATTGTTAAACTCACTGGACTTCTTAGCGGAATTGATGGCTTCCTCTGCACTTTCAAATTCAGCTACATGAGTGGGGTAAACTTGATGAAAAAGCTGCATTTGAAACAAAGGAAATAACGCGGAATACATCTCAAGACAGTTATCTTTAAATAACGACAGTAAAGTCAATTTAGTGACGTAACATCACAACACGCGGCGCCAATCAAAATTATAGTGACGTAAAGTAAAAAGAAATGCAGGTGATCGCCACTCCTCTCAGAATTATCAGGTGTAATTTACAATAGAACTTTGGCCATACCGCTTGTAAGGTAGCTGAAAATCAAATAGGGAAACAAGATCAGGGACTCTGAGGGCGTTCCATGAACATTTCAAACAGTGAATGGGTTTTTTATCGTCCAACACAGTCTTTATTACAAGAAAGGGTTGAGAAAAGAGGCAAATGGCCAAATGGTTGGCGGTCAAAACAGTAAATTCAATTTGTTCAAAAGGCGGGAAAATCCACTCGTGAAAATCGCGGTTGCCTTTGTTTTTGCTTCTACATGTTTGAAATATGGCGCGATGCATTCTTTTAAGCCAATCATTGGGCGCAGTAATTACTCTGACCAATCATACCAACGCAAACAGAGCAATGAACCAATCAAAATTAAAAGGAATTATATGTAACGTGTTAAAAGCGCGGGAAAATGTACGTTTGCGATTGGTTTTGGTTTTTGTCTCTCGTTGGTTAAAAAGGCGCGAAAAAGGGCTACTGACTTCCTCGAAGTGTAGCAATGAACAGTCAATACAATAACAGATAAAAATAATAATATTAACGTACGTCTCTCCTCTCGGTAGTCTCGAACGTGAGCGGGAAAGAGTCACCAAGTTTTACGTTCTGCCATTCGATGTCGTAGCATTCGACTTTATCCTTTGTTCCACATTTCACAATCCTGTGAGAAATGAAATTTCTATTAGACAACAGTAGAAGCAGAACCTGACCTATTTTGACAACGGTGCAGGTAGCCATTTTGCATGCGCTCTTACTGATATGATAAAGACGGTTATTGAAGCATTGTGTTATTTTATTGTGAAGCGCATTTGAACATTGTATGGAATTTGTGCTATACAAATTATTGTTATGGTGTCATTTGTTTCAAGTGTCCAATTAAGGGACCGATTACATGAGCCGGGCTGGCTCGTTTAGCCGAGATCCAGGCATGTCTGACAAAAACTCCAAAACCAAGTTTGCGATTACATGAGCCCGGTTAGCCGAGATCCCGGTTTTACGATGCCGGGATCCCGGCTAACCGGGCTGAGATTTGGACAGCCGGGTTAGGCGGGCCAGCCATTTGTAACCACATTTCTCCACTTTAGAGCAAAATGAAATGGCCCACGGAATAGTCGTTTTTTATGTTTCAATTAAGGATAAATAGGATAGCAAGCCATAAGGCTTCTTTAAATTGTAAAATTGTGAATTTTAATAACAATTTAGCGAGACAAACGTCTCTACACTTCCTCTTGGTGTTGTTATCTTTTTTCACATGACATATTCTAAATTTAACCCAAGCCGGGCTGGCTCACCTCATGTAATACCGGGCTGAAGGACATCCAGGCAAACCTGACAAGCCCGGCTGACCGGGCTGGCCCGGCTCATGTAATCGGCCCCTAAGGCGGAAAACGCGGGGAAATTCCCCTGAATGGGAAATTCCCTGAATCAGAAGTCCCGTAGACTTCTTGATCGATTGGGATGTTATACGATTCTAGGAGAAATTGAGATTCCCTTGGAACAAGGTCGAAGAGTCGAAGAAAAAATGTGGGTCGACAACTGAATGGGAAATGTCTCCTTGACTTCTTGTACGACTTGGAAAGGGTGTAATTGACATCAAACGTGTGTGGACAAGCAAAGCGATTTTTAACCGAGCAAGATGTAAAGGGTTTTGTCTGCAGTGGAAGTGCACTGATTTAGCAAATTAGTGCACAGGCACTCCACTTTAGTAAGAAAAAAGATAAGTAAATAAAATCAAATATCACATGGTTAAGAACAACTACAACAGTACTGAAAAAACGCTGTAGAGTCGAATTGAGACGCACGCGCGTAAGCCACACACAATAGAAGACTGAAAAGGGTTTTCAGCTGAGCGCTAGCGCGTAAGCCACACTCACACAATCGAGAGTTTAAGAAACGACAAGGATTATACCGGGACAACGTCACTTCAAAATATAACTTAGCGCTATATTAGGGATTTCGCGATTATTCTATCTTGGTCGTGTTGTACAGTGTGGGCGAAGAAACCATAAGTGGATTGTACGAAGGGTTTTGAACTAAAGATAGAGAAACAGCAAATTCGCGCTCTTGAACGCTCCTTCAAAAGCTCTCTTACCTCTGCGGCTGAACAAGTGTTTCGCTGCTTTGTTCAATTAATGATGTCATTTGCCAATTTGTGATTAATGGCAGAACCTTTAGTGAGAGAGACAAAAAAGAACGACTAGACTGTGTTTTAGCAAAAGGGTTTTACGTCTTTTAATGTATAGGGCATTAGGCAGCGCAAAAGCTGGGACGAGGCCAAAAAAGAAAGCTCCCCCATTTCGCTCGCCTTCTCATCCGCCTTCTCATAGTTTTTTTTCTTTAAATTCCGCGGCTGGGAATTGCATTAGTACTCTTGGAGAAAACTTGTTGGGCTAAAGGCTTGCACAGTATTTTTCACCACATTATCAACATCGGTATGGGGGAGAGAAGGACCAATAGACTTGGGAATTTTTCCCAAGAGTTTTGCCCAAGAAACTTTATCAAGCGAAACGCGAAAATGACCACTCAAAACATCCAAGGAAGGTTTGAATAAAACAACAAATACAAAATGAGGTAGGGAAGGGCAAATTTGAAGAAGATTAAAATGGATTGCAATTTGGGTTTTGAAAACTATTAAGCCTAACGAAGCTTTGAGTTTTGTTGTTTAACGAGTAGGGGCGACTAATTGGTTAAACTAGACAAAATTAACTCCACCGCCGTGACACAGCCCCTTTGACAATTCAAGAATTGGTACCTCTTCTTGGGCTTTTTTTGCTGACCAACGTAGATTATTCTGACAAAATTCCTGAAAAATTATACAGAGAAAATTCATGTTAACAAAACCAGCAAAGGAAGCATTTCAAGGATGGTCGATTTAGGCAGGCAAATTTGAGAAATGTAATTGTATAACCTGTTTTCAGGTGACAACACGGCGGTTAGGCTAGTGCACATAGACATTTTGGCTTTTCAAACGATTCCTTCTTCTTATGCAAACATTTCCTTTGTTTCGGTTTACACAAACATGGCTGCTGCTAACGTACACTGTAAGTGGAACCACTCTATATGATGTGTCAAGGTACGTTCAAAAAAGGTTTCAACGTTTGCTTCAACATGCATTCAACACTTTGCTGAACCAAATGTTGGGTGCATTTGAACAGTTCGTAAAATATTGTTATAAGGGTAAAGAGTGTCGAAAGCTTGTTGAAAGCGCCTTGAATCAAATTTAGTCCTTCAACATCTTTTTTCTCGAGTTGAAGCAATTTGAAGAGTCCATTCAGTTAAGAGGTAGAACATAAGAATTCTCACACCAGGCTGTAAATCAATATGGCGGCTTGTAAAACCGGACGAATTCTGAGAGGACGAGACTCCACTATTGCATCATTCTCACCTGTAGTCTTGCTAGGTCTGGGCTCGTGGTCTTAAAAGAAACTTGAGGAGGTTCTTTAGATTCTGTATAACGATAATATTCCTCTATAACCTGTGCCTGGAGAAATTAGGACAAAATCGGGCAAGCAAGGCATTAGTTGTTTTTGGGCAAACAAACACATTCACTGCATCAAGCAGTTTCCAGTTTTCTGTTGTGACTAGTTAGAGAAATTACACTGGGTTCAATTCTACGACTCATGATCAATGAAAACCGTTCTAATTTGCGCAACCAATATGATATACTGTCGCATACTCGCAACCGTTTCTTTCTTCAAGTTATCCCGCAGTTACATATAGCGCCTTTCTTTAATTATTCCAAATGCAATTCTCTTAGTAATGTAAACAAACAATGGATAAATGACATTCACCTTGCGACGCGCAAAGTCGTTGTCCTTCAGAGCTTTCCTGCAAGTTGAGAGCGTGGGAGACTGATATTAAAATGTTAATGAATTATCATAATCAAAGTGTTTGCTTGTAGGCCAGAGACTACTTTAATAAACAGTAATATCACTGCTTTCAACAATCAAAGTGTCGAAATGACCGGCTTCTTGTTATGGTTGTCAAATACCAAAATGCACAGAGAGGCTGCCAAAAGCGAATAAGAAATGAAAAATAGTTTAATGTATGAAGTCAAGGATACCACTCTAAAACTCCATGAGTACGCGTTGGATATGAGATGGTAAGTAGCCAGCGCGGCAGTTAGCGCCGAGTTCCTTTAATCAATCCCATATCCAACAAGTTCGAATGGAATAATTGAAGACGCGCGCGTGGAGCATCATGGGTAAGTGGTAACACATCTGTGCGATAAAATTTGGTTTTGGTCACCGTACGACCGTCAACCTCTCCATGTATGACAATGTGGCCAATATCACGTGACCATATCGCGAGCTTAAGTTTAGAGCTCATCGAGGTCAGCTGTTTTTTTTTTTAGTTGACCGCTGACCAAGAACTGGGTACGATTGGATCGCAGGCTCAAGCAAGGTTAACTTTATTAAGAATGAATAACCCGAGAGCTCGCTTTTAGGCTTTGCTAAATCTATATAATAAATTCTGAACGTTTGGATACTTGGAAATTTCGGTTTCCGTACGTCACAGATTTCCAGTTTGGTAAAATACCCCGATGCTAATCGCCGAGACTTAAGGAGCCAATCAGAACGATCGATAGAAACTCAATATCCGAGAGAATGATTTTTAGAATAAATGTAATTTGAGGAATGGATGTGAGATGAAAGTTAAAAAGATATCATCACAGTCAGACAAGCGACTCAACTTAAGCCGGCAGTGTGGCCCAGTGGTTAGGGCGCTTGCCTTGAGATCCGGAGAGATCCCGGTTTCAAGACACGTTCTTACCACTGGTTGAATTTGTTCCCGGTAATCCCTGGTTCAACTTCTCAGCTGCACTTTTAAATAACCAACTACAATCGGCGACAAAATTAGTTGAGACATTTGCCAACAGAGCACACTGGCAACGACACATTCATTGTTTGCAAAGGAAACTTGTCCAGAAAGTACGTTTCCGGGATACCCCTCCCTCCCCCACCCTAATCAATGTTGTACCGCTGTCGACAAGGCTCGTAGAAAACAGAAAAACACAACATTGTCCCGGGGGTGCGGGGGAGGGGGCCATTTGCGCCGCCGAGCTTGAAATCGACTCTAAAGGATAAGAGTGTCTCAACAATTTTGACGCCGATTGTAGCTTGCCTCCGGTCAGTTGGAATTCTTAACAGTTGTTGTTGAATGTTCTGTTCTGTCGTGATTATGTTTCATTGACGCTGAAAAGCCCCTTTGGAGAGTGGTCAATTATGTATTGTATTGTACCGATGATTGTATTGCAGTTGAAAGCAACCCTGAAAAAGTCCAGGATTGAAGGGGGATTCGAACCCGTGACCGTGCTACCAACTAAGCTATCAAGCCAGTTTGGAGTAATTTAGTAATGAAGTCTATCTTCTCCATCGACTTTATTTGTATTTACCCTTTGATTTTCCTTTCTATTTTTGAAAGACTATCATCCTCGCATGATTCCTTCGTCCATTCATCAAACCTGTTACAACGACAAAAGTTATGAGAGCTTTACGAATGGGAGAGACTACAAAGCAGGGTAAAATCAATTCAAATGGTGGTTATTGATGCGAGAGGAAAACCGGAGTACCCATAGCCTGCGAACGCAGACGTATTTCCGGCAGTCGTTTCTCTCCCCAGGAAATATGTCCGGCTAGAGTACCCGTGTACCGGAGAAAAACCTCTCGGAGCAAAGTCCTTCGTACTTGACAAAACAAACCGCGTGACGACGAAGGACTTTGTGAAAGTCTAGGAGCAGCGTAGAGAACCGACAAATTCAATCCGCATGTCATGCCGAGTTCGGGAATCGAACCCAGGCCTCATTGGTGGCAGGCGAGTGCTCTCACCACAGTCAACACAGCTCTTTAAAAGTGCACTAACGGAATATAAATTTTAAAAAAATTCGAGGATGAATGATAAAAGAAATTACGAGCG
Source organism: Montipora foliosa (assembly GCF_036669935.1). Taxonomy (NCBI): domain Eukaryota; kingdom Metazoa; phylum Cnidaria; class Anthozoa; order Scleractinia; family Acroporidae; genus Montipora; species Montipora foliosa. Next base: position 2,735,171 of record NC_090882.1, read on the forward strand.
AAGGTGGAAAATGTTAAGTTCTATTGTTTTGTGGTGTTCTTGTAGCCGTCGTCGTCGTACTTGCTTAAGTTCTCTGTTGTTTTGAAGGGAACGGCAAAGAAAAGTATTAAATTGCAAAACACACATGTCGAGCATGCAAAAGTATTATTGTTTGTTGCTATTACTCGTCGGGAGTAGCCACTCGTGTTGGCATTTCGTAAGGGTGAGTGTTAGTAGTCCTAACCTTCGCATAGTGTTCGGAATCGCACGGTCGGGGTTCAATCGACACCGATGCTTGTTATTGTTCAAATGATCAAAGGAATGATGCCCAATTTTAATTTTACACCACAGAAGTAGCCACATGTAGTCCTCGACTACCTATTTTTCATATGTAATATGAAGATTTGAGGATTTCCTTGTCCTTGCCACTGTCGTTCCTTCAAGGCTGGTTTTCACTAACGACGCCAGGATAACCACAAACAACATACGCATGCATATTAACTTGTTGTTAGCAAGTGTCCATTGTCCGAACAAACGGTTCTAATGATTAAAAACCTTCTGAGGCCTCATCCACATTAACACGTTTTTAAACGAAGCAAACTACTTTCGTCCACGCTATCGTTTTCTCCTATCCACACTACAATGCTAAAAATCAGTGAAACAAAGCATTCACCTAGCCACATGCACAAATGTGTTTTGAAAAGTTTTCAACTCCCAGAGTTGGACGTCATGGTTTTTAAAGGGCTCCGTTTTCTCTTGTCCACACTTAAACTGGCGCGTTTTCAAACGTACGCTGCCTTTTAAAAACGCTCCACTTTTAAAACCGTTTTCGAAAAATTCCAGTGTGTTCTCAGCGTTTTTGTGTGGATGCGAAAACGCATCAAAAAGTATGCATAAGTCTGGATAGCACCTGTGTCTTGGGTGTTGTTGTCCGTCCTTGAGCTTCGGTCTTTAGCGACAGCCGGCCTTAGTCCCCTGGGGAATCGTTTGGCACTCCAATATGGCATCCCTAGCGTAATATCCATAACCTTGTTGAAAGTTTTACCGAGAAAACCAGTTTATAGCTTCCCTTTTAAAATTGCCCTCAGTACATTTAGGTTTCATTATCCCATTGCACTCACCTGTCTAATAAGCTGCTGTGATTGACAGTTGATATGAGTTCCATGGCTTTTTTCTTTCCCACTCCTTGAACTCCATGTGGAAGATAGTCACACCCAACTAGTACTGCAAAAGCTACCAAATTATCCCTATTAAGACCTATGTACAAATAGAAAACGGTGGAGATGGTCAGACAAAGTCCTGTTCTACGAATCCCTCTTAATGTCCCCACCACACGGGTGGGTGGGACGGGATGGGACGAGACGGGACAGCACAGATCACAGCAGAGAGAACACGCAATGCACAGTTAACGTACGTTATGTGTGAAGGTCACCCGCACCGGAACAGGCAAGGTCTTTATCTATCTTTTTAAGCCTGCCAAGGATATCAAAAATTTTTATTTGAAAAATTCTGATATAAAATCGATATGGGCTGGCATTCACATATGACGCAGGGATAAGCTCAAGCAAAGTCGAGTAACGCACTGGTAAGTAGTACCTTTTGCTAGGACAAGAGACACCAATTAACAACAAGGTAATGCGCATGCGTAAGTACCTTGTGCACAACTCAGAGCCGGGTTGTTCGTAATCCAGGATTAGGGTAAACTTTTCTTTCATGTTTTCAACTTTTTGGTGAAAGTTTTTTTTTGCTTATTTTTGTTTTTCAAGATTGACTTCCTCTAATGTAAAGTTTTGCCGAGTATCAGCTTTGAGCAGCATGTGGGAGTAGAGAAATAAACTCCTTGGTTAATTTTTAATCTGGGATAAGCGTTAATCGGCTTTTGAACAACCGGACCCAGAAATGTCGATCTTACATGGAATGCGGCCCATCACTTTACGGTATTATCTATTTTTAGAACAGCTACTACTATTTTGCATTTAGCACGGGCAATCCCTCGCGTTGCTACCTGGTTTTATAGACCAATCAGAAGTGTTGTGGTCATCAGATTCAACCTGATTGGACATTATTTGGCGGGACCTGTATTCTAAATTGAGGTAATACCGTAATGTGACGGGCAAAGTGGGCCAAATGAGAGAGATCGACTGGTTCTTCTGTGTGATGGACTTCTGTATTTGTGTAGTCAGAGTAAACCAGCCATAAATATAAACAAAGGAACATCCTTTCAATGGGGGGCGGTTCGTTTGCTTCCGGATACATACTTAGGTCACGCTCAATATCATCCATTTTGTAGCAGAACACACAACTATTCTGCAGAACAAAATAAAGTGATAACAGATAAATGTACGTTATGCACGGAGGAATAAAACAAAAAACAAAACAAAGTCAAAAACTGAGACAGCACCCTTTTTGAAATGCCCTGACTTATTATTTGGTTACTCAAGCACACTAGTCCGGATTCAAAGCATTTGGATCAGTACAAATTTTCCACTTTGCGTGAAGTCCGGATTCATAACGTTCCGAATTCGTGGAGAACATGGGAGCTTTAGTATCGGATTTATGTTTTTGTGTAAACATCAAAACGAATCCAGTACATAAAAAAAAAAACGAAACCGGTTTATAGAGGAAAAACAATGCCTCCGCATGTCCCGCGCATGCGCTTTACATGGGGCACGTCTTTTGCCATTCTCGTCCTGTCAACGTGGTAGGATGACCAAATTGAAGATCCAGTGGAGGACGTGAACACCATGGGCTGCCGTTGCCACCAAATACACAAGAGTTTGAAATAGCATTCTCGTTCCCAGATTCCATCGTTTCTCTTAGCCAGCGGAGTCTTCGCACGAGAAAACGAAGGGCTCTTGAGAACAACATGATCTCTTCTCTAAATTAGCGATTATCGTGAATTCGTAATTTGCTTTGAATTTACTATTATCGTTAATTTAGGACACGGTGTCCCAGGACTTAAGGTAGCAGAGAAAATAAGAAAAGAAATATCATATCCGTGGATTGAATTTAAACCCGGAGTTTCGACTCTATTGGAACCGCTTCTTTCCACTTTACCACTGAAGATTAAGACACTGCAATATCAAAAAAACATCTATTTAAGTCTTCCATAGAATATCGGTGCTGAAGAGTAATTAGGTCTAAGCTAGATTAATAATTTAAGCCTACGCTTTGATTTTGAATTGTTTAGTTTGGTCGTGAAGTTTGAAAACCGACCTTTTGCAGTGTTTAATATTGTTTCTTGCCGAGTGATAATACAGCATTATTAAATAGTGTTTTAGCAAAAATAATGTCTCCGAGCCACGCCGGCGGTGTGGTGGTCAAGTGGCTGGGTGAAAAGGTTAATGATCATTCCAATTCCCTAGTCCATACACTTAGGTTGTCTTTTAAAAAATATATGACATTTCCCATAATTCATATCAAGCCTTCAGTCTTCTAAATTAACGATAATAGTAAATTCAGCGTCAGATCAATTCAGATTTGATTTGAGCAAATTTCGTTAGAGTGCTCTTGTGCTAAATCCATTGACACTTAAATAAAGTTGTTGTTGTTGTTGTTGTCTCAGGTCACAGGTCTCTGTTTTACCAATACTGAAACAAACCTAAACTTTAATTAAAGCTAACCTTGGCTAACCTTAGCCGTTTTCGGCCATTTCAACTTCAGTATGTTGCTACATACGAAACATCCAGTTTTCAAAATACAGTATATGTTTTAATTATAATGCGAAGTTTGTTCACTATGGTCATTTCCGCCGTGTACGTTTTATTTCTACTGAGGATGGCTCAAGAGAAAATTAAGGAGACAGAGAGGGAGTCGCCCAGTCTAGCCCTTGGGATATGTCAGTTTTGAGACGTCACGAAAACCCAATTCGGTTTCCTGACACGTCCGCAAAGTCAGAGAATTCAAAATGGCGTTCCGAGTGGAATTGCGGTTTGTTGACGAAAAAAGTCGGGAAACCGACTCTCTAAACGATCTAAAAATAATTTTTGTGAAATCCACATATCCCGGCCATCGTCCGTACCCTCCCTCTCTCCCTCACTTTCTCTTGGTTAGCTTTAATGAATGTTTAGGTTTGTGTCTGTATTGGTAAAACAGAAATCTGTGACCTGTGTTTTGTACCTGCCCTAAATTCAGAGCAAATTACCAATTAACGATAATTGTTGATTCAAGGTAGAGAATGGGTTGACTCCTGAGGGAGTCTACTCCGCGGAAAATTCAATCTGAAAATAAATCGGTCTGTGAAAGCGCCGTGACATTGTTCGCTCCTAGTGATAGGCTCCTGGTCGTCAAAAGTATTAAAAATGGCGGCGCCCAGAAGCATTACATTTAAAGACTCTTCACGTGAAGCCTACAGAATGTGTTCCTTTATGTCGAACAATAAGTAATAGCGTAGTTTTAAACGAAGACACTCTGATTATTTTACCAACCGACCGCGCCACATCGGCCACTTTACTTTCGGTTCAATATTATATTTTTTGCAAACTAAACAATGAACAAAATTTGAATTTCATGTCTACAGAGCCCTTCTCCCCAAGGCCCCGCCGGCTGAGGGGAACGATGGGATCTGGGAACTAGAATGTTGGAAAAGCTGAGACGAAGCAAAGTTGATTCAAGTCTCGCTTGCGAGTTAGCACATACATACATACATACATACATACATACATACTTAATTGACCTCTCCCCATAGGGGCTTTTCAGGGCCAATGAATCAACGAAACAACAGAACACAACAACTACAACTGTTAAGAATCCCAACTGGCCGGAGGCAAACCAGTTGGCTATTTACAAGTGCAGCTGGGAAGTTGAACCAGGGACTACAAGGATCAAATTCAACGAGTGGTCAGAGCGGGTCTTGAACCCGGGATCTCCGGATCTCAAGGCAAGCGCCCTAACCACTGGGCCACACTGCCTGCACAAACACACACTGTTTGTGCACACTGTTGCATAAACACTCATTACGTCCATGTCGTCCCTAACCCCCCTGTCATTGACATCGATATCGGCGCTGAGATCATTTTCTTGATTTTTCCACATTGAACTGACCCTTTTACTGGCAGAGAGGTCTTTGTAGACTGTCCTTGCTCCATACAGCAAGGCATCCCCATCATTAGTTATACAACCATCCACAACCTATGGAATTAACCAGAGAAGGTTTTTTTCATGCTGTGTGCAGTATAACCATAAACGCTACACTGCTAGCAGTAGAGCTGCAAGCTTTTTCAGTCAATTGTATTTTGTCACGCAATCGAGAGAAACGACCAAAAGCTCTTCTCCAAACCCCTCTCGGTCGTTTCTTTCCCTTGCGTGACAAAACACGAAAAAGAGACTTTTGCGGTCTTTATAAATGCCGGCTCTCGTGCCAAAAAGGTACATGATATTGCTTTATAGACAAATAAAGGAAAGAACCTTTGCTGATACACGGTCTTATTTAAAGCTTGATGCTTAAAGTATCTTTTTGGATCAATCGTGTAACAATCCAAATGAAAACACCGAACAGAAAGGATAGCAACTAATTGGTAAGGAGCTTTGCACGTGACTTCATGGCCCCCATCACTGTCGTCCCCAGAGCCCTCCATTTCCTTTGGTCATGTGACTAACAAAAACGGAGGGCTTTAGGGACGAGGATGATGTCTCTTTGGCTTCCTTGGTTTGTAAAGCTACGTGTCAAGGGAAATTTGGAAGTTTTAAGCAAAAATAACAGTAACCATACCGAAAAAGTTCATTAAAACTTATTTCGCGAATGGTAACAATTTTACCTTTTGGGAGGTTTAATTCAGAATGCGTTTCCTTGAAACTTGAAACGAAAGACGACTGACTGCTGCCCAGATTAATCTTTTTAGGGAAAAAATTCCATGTCGTTTGGAAGCTGTTGCATTGCTAGCGACAGTCTACAAGAAAACATCCATCCAACTGACCTGATGAAAATTTAGTAACGCGCAGAGTGCCTCTGCTTCACCTTCGCTCCTTAAACATGGCACACCCAAAAGTTCCAAGAGGGTGCAGCACTGGAAAACAAAGATTAGTTAACACAAATTGCCCGAGCTGTGTTGGACTCTGTTGGGGACCGGGCAACGTAAGTGTTGGTGATAATGCAGACTTGAATAATTATTGTCAGTGGAAGAAGTTGTGGTGTGTCCTCCGTGGTATATTGTGGTTGGGAGGGTAGATGCTTCAAGATACTAGCTACCACAAGCCACTCAACAACCCGAGGGTAAATAAAGAGGAGATGACGATGATGATGATGACGATTATCATGATATCAAGACAGCAGGCAAGCGCCAGCAATTGATTATTAAACAAGACGCCAATTAGGCGTTCACGTGGGATAACCTAATTAAAGCAGGCAACAGGCAGCGGCTGTAAATAAAAAGTTCTTCTCGAGTCTCTCACTGTCACAAAATCCCTTGGAACAGTACACGAATATACAGAACTGAGTGAAACCTTCGCGGCTCACTCTTCCCTCACAATGTTGTTTGCACGCGAGTTTCTGATCCCATTCGGCAAAACAACGTTGTGAGAGGGCAAGGTATTGCAAAATGTTTCACCAATTTTGTCCAAGGCTGTAGTTGTTATTGATATCACGGGTGTTGTATCAGCTCAAACTTCTTCTTTCATTTCTGCAGTTTAGACAAGTTGAAAGTGTACAGTGTGATCTGTCTTACAGACGAATAAGTTGGAGAGGGTGTTGTTAAATGTACAACTGTTGTGGGAAAACGGAAAATGGTAAAAGCACAATAAGTAGGGGTAAGAAACTTGAAGTTCTTGAAATTAAAGCCAAAAAATTGAGCAATTTGATTTGACTACAGTTGATATTTTCATTTGCAAAGGAAAAGATACGTAGGGTAGTATACAGAGGCATTTTAATTCAAGGGAGAAAAATTTCTGCCATTTTTTTGGATTTTAAGTTAAGGTTAAGGTCACACCTGTCGATCGCAAAAAAAAAAAAAAGGAAGGAGATCAAATATTTCCAGAGATATTGGTAAAATACTTTTTCACCGGAAGTAAAAGTTCATTTTGATTGACAGCATATGTAGACTATCGGAGAGCTTTTCGCGGGAAACATCAAGTAATTGTCTCCGCTCGCAAACGTTTGAGGTGTTTGTATTTAAAAGCATCGTATTTTACTTTTTGTGGCATTAAATAGTATTTTAAGAAAGAAGTAATGAAGACCCACAAGCCACGTGAATATCCGAGGTAGGAAAAAGAGAAAATAGAGGAAGGATTACAGAGAGGCATATGAGTGATGGTGGAGTTTATCGGAATCAAGACAGAGAATCATATTATCATATCGGCGCAATAAATTATCGTAGCATCTGAAGAATCATGGGAATTCAAGAGGTGCTAAATCAGGCTCTCTAAGTACACAGCCGGTGAACTAGAATAAACACACTTGTAGTGATAAAGATTTTCCATAGTCTTCTTACAACATGACAAGGAAAATATGATGTAAACGATTCACATAACAAGCCCGCATATTGATATCGCCGCCACCATCTGCTTGCGATGGTTTTTACGCACATCCTACATTGCGCTTTTTTTGAAAGCCTTTGCGTTGGTCCGCCTCCATTTTTCTCTGCTGCTGCTGTGTTTGATGAGATCGATGTGCGCGTCCTTTTTCTGTTTAGCATGAAGGCCGATCCACTCCAAAAACATGTGTCAAAAATCCGAAGAATATTAGTCACAATGAAGCTGGAGGAACGTTGGAACTTGTGTGACCGGAAAAAAATGGTGTCCCTTGATTGGCCAATTATGGGAAAAGGTGTAGGGGCGGAGTTTGTTCGTCTGATACAAAAGCTTTTCTTGAGGCGCTGTTTTCATAAACATTAATTTTTGCCTTGAAGATAACAATGAAAGGATTACCAATCAAAGAGCTTTGCTTGATTGCAATTAAATTTCCAACAAACTAAACTATTTTGAGGGTAATGTGAAGTGCTATATTCTACCCATGTAAACCTACTAATGAAATTGAGCCCACACAAGGAAACAGAAAAACTCTGACCAAGGTGTGAATTGAACCCACAACCTTCGGGTTAGATCATCCTAGTTTTGGGGAATTTTACAATTCGAAAAATTTTTTCCACGAGAGCTTTTTCCGCGCGGTGGCTCAAAGTTTTAGTTAGCGCTTTCGATAGTGCTCTGAAAAGAAAAACAAAGCATTTTCTTCAATGATAAATGGAATATTCCAGTAGCCACATTTCATACAAGGGTTAGGATACCTACGACGTAATCGGAAAGCGCTACATCCGTTTCACTGAGGACAAACTCTGAAGGTACACAATAACTTTAAAAAAAGAATGTATGTTGTTTTTGTCTCAATCAATTAATCGCGCGTATTTACAAAAATGATTTGAATTTCTAATTTGGAAAACAATGAAATATTTTACCAGTTAGTTAATATGAAGACTCCATTCAATTAAAAAGGAATTACAAACTAAATTCTCGGGGGATCATTCGTTGCTATTACACTGTAGTACTACGGTAGTTTTGACACGTCGTGTGACCGATAAAAACTCCCACAAAACACGACATATCTTTCACGAAACAGATGACGACATATGAAAGCTGTAACAGGTACTAATTAATGGCTTAGATAGAAAGCCAACACTCAACCTTTAGCGAAACCGCTGCAGGCGATCGACATTAGAAATTCTTTCGTATACCTCCGATTTCGGGAAACAAACGAAGAGAACACGAAGGTGACAATGACCATGGCTTGTGGATGACGTAGTATCACCATGACATTTGGATGACGTAGAATGAACATGCGGCCACTAAAATATTCCGAAAACCGAAACTAGCCAATGATCACAAACGTAACAATTTGTGGGTACGAGGAAAAACAAACGAGCCCCATTTTATAAGGTGTTCTGCCCTGCAGGGGGCATCCCACGTAAATAGAGAAATTCACACAGGATCTCTGCCAAGGTTGGGCCGAAGACCTTCAGTAATTATAGGTGGCGGATCGCGGAGCGTGGGGCAGGGTCGGGGGGGGGGGAAGGGGGAAGCTATGTTCAAGGAATCAACCGCGATTGACGCGACGGCCTAATGATGTTGGTTAATAGGTATACTATTACAACCTTTGGTATTAAAAAAAGCAAGACAGGATAAAGAACAGCTCTTCGAAACCGAAATATTTAACGACAAGGAAATTATTAATACACTTGCAAATTCCCATCTTTCGACAATTCTAAGTCACAGAAGTACAAGAGGACATTTATTATCTGAACCGTGCTTGATGGCTTGCTCCTTCAACAGATCAGTGGAAGAGAATTCGAATACGTGATCGGAAGGTTGTAGCGGTAGGATCAGTGGGATTTTCCCAGAGTGTCGCCGAGTCAGAAGTGATAAATACATCTCTGTTATACAATCTTTAACAGGCAAACTAGGAAAACGTAACAGAGACCTTTTTCTTTTAAGACTTACCTCCCTAACACACTCCGCAAAGTAAGATCCTTCAATGCGAAGATTCTCTGCCGAATTATTTCGGGATGGTCCCCCTCTTGTGGCTTCAATCCTCCTTTTCATGGCTTCCCATTTCAGTTCTGGTGGTTTGCCATCCAGGACAAACACAAGCTTTACGCGAAATCGTGTCAAGTTACAAAATCGGTAAAAAAGATTTCTCAAATGTGGCTTGTTTACATGACTGCTAAGTTCCTTCGCATGAAGCGCCTCGCAAACCCAAAAACTCAAATCTACGCACAGTGTCTTGTTGCTCAGATCCGAGAGCGTTTGCTTCTTCTTCACTGGTTCTAAAATGCTCCAAAGTTCTTTTACACCCATGATAAAGGGATGAAGACAAATTTAAGTAGGATCGCAATCTAGAAAATTTTCCACACAAACCAGACCACAGCAGTTCTATGGCACATGTCCCGTGTTGCGTTACGGCAAGAGGAGCGTTTGCTTCTTCTTCACTGGTTCTAAAATGCTCCAAAGTTCTTTTACACCCATGATAAAGGGATGAAGACAAATTTAAGTAGGATCGCAATCTAGAAAATTTTCCACACAAACCAGACCACAGCAGTTCTATGGCACATGTCCCGTGTTGCGTTACGGCAAGAGGACCCTTCCGACGTGAGTTTCCGTCACGACAACGTTTCACCATGACTTTTGCGAGAGCCAGCGAGATCTTTCCATTATATATTCGTTGTATTCACTGAACCAAAGAGAAGCTTTCGCCTCAGTGAGCAGCCTGAACTAAAACAAGGCGTCTTGAAATTTAAAAAGTAAATAAAGAAAGGAGGAAACGATTCTGAAAAATTTCACCTCATGGCGGTTTGTTCGCAGTAACACTGTGGAGATAGATAACAAAGCAATCATCTTCATCATCCTCTTCACTATCACAAGGAACAAGGCCATACAAAGAAGCTGTTAAATACTGACGACAGAAAGACTGCAACGCGTTTCTGTGAAATGGTAAACGGAGAATGCTGCTTGATATAAACTTAAATCTTTTTTATTGTCTCTCTCTTTTTTAGAAGTAACTTCTGTTGCAAAAAGGCAAGAAAATATTTGAAATAAAATTATTGTTTGACGAAAAATTTCCTCTCTCTGGTGAGGAAAATTTAGCTCCGGACGTTGGCTTAGTTGTCACGCAATATTACACGGTATGATGTCGCGTTTTTGGGGAAGACTGGAAATAGCCTCCTTCCAAATGTGTCGCGCATAAAAGGGCGAAATTCTGTGCTAACCTTTAGCTTCCCACCAAACTTCTGGTTCTGGCGCTCCAGGTATCTTCCAGACTTTTAGGAACTAGACTGATTCCTCAATTTAATAGTTTTGGTCTTGTAAGGTCAGTTGAGAAAGCCATGTCTTCAGTCAAAAAACATTTTGCGCGGCTTCCAAATAACGTTGTTCCAAAGAATTACAATTTAACTTTGCAACCAAATCTCACGGAATTCACTTTCACTGGCAAAGAAGTCATCGATGTAGAGGTATGGCTGAATAGCAAATAAATATGAACTGCATACAAACATTTTTGCTGTATTGAACACGTTCGCCAATCAAGAAACTTTTGCATGGAAAATCGGGAATATTGGCCCTTGCTGACCGGACCCTGTGCTAGGATTCTCGAATAGACCATTTTACCATTGTATGCTTAGTTACCTGGCCTTTGAATGAAAGTGAGGCTGGAGCTGACCTTGCTTTGATAGAAACCTCACAGCTTTTCTTATGTAAATTCCTACTTATTAGCATGAGAACAACATCATCAACATAAGAAAAGCAGTGCGGTTTCTATCAAAGCAAGGTCAACTCCAGCCTCACTTTCATTCGAAGGCGAGGTAACTGCGCACACAACTGTAAAATGGTCTATTGCCCAAGTAATGGAATCGAATATCTCAGGTGCAATTAATTGGAAATCAACCATGGAGGATCCAGGATACAATTTCTCGATAATCCTTAGTATTTGAAGGGTACATCTCTGATAACCAGCAATTCACAAGTTCTGGTTTGCACAGTTTGACACCAACAATATTTCTTTGGTATTGGTGGATTAATTGCCAACAAAATGGAAAATGTCAGTAAGGGATGTAATGATTGTATCCAATTGATATTGCTAACCAGTGGATAAATCACCCTCTGCCAGATAAATCATCATCCCCTTGGTTGATGCAGGGCAGTAACTTTTGCAGTGGATAGAAGTACCAAGAGATTATTCATACTTACATGTAATTAGTTGCAAATAATAATAAGTGAGCTATTTCAAATTCTGTGCATTATTACCAAGACTTTTCCTGTTCCCTAAGGCACATCATAGGAATAATTTTTTCACAATAAAAAAGGTGTGCTAAGTCACTGTTATACAAGATATAGGATAGAAACATCCTTCTTATGAGGCTAAGGGGCCAGAATTGCGCAGTTAATTAGCAAGCCATTTTTTTTGTGTACTAATATATTTATTATCATTTTTTTGGAAACTAATATACAGTAATCCTCACGCTAGGTGAGTCCTTCTCAATTCTGCTTCAGTGATTATTATAATGATATGTAAACTAAGCAATTTGGGTCTTGGTCTTAATGTGGACTGATTGCAGGGGAAACCTTTTTGATTCAAATACATTTCCGTTTTTGTTTTAAATCCCAAGGTTATAGAGGAAACAAATAAGGTAATCATCAACTGCCTGGATATAACTGTGAAGACTGCCAGTTTTACATGTACCTCTAGAGATCTCAGTATGTGTTTTACATGATCATAATTTTAAGAAAATGATATGCTAAATAACTTGGTAACAAACCTCCCAACCATGGCAAAAGTGGGGAAAACTTTCTAACCTTTCTAACCAGTTTACAATTTACCTTCCCAGGAGAAACATACAAAAATTCACATGTACAGGTCGCTGCATGGCTTGTTGGTCATAAAATGGATTACTAAAATTCATGATAGTGGACACATAGCCAACATTTAATGTTCAAACTAAGCTACGTGTCCACTATCAAGTTGGTTGTTCGTTCTTGAATATGTTGCCTCAGGGATTTCATTAAGTTTTAACGTAGAAGGGACCTTCAGCCTTCTCAAAACCTCCTCAGAAAGTTTGACCGTCTTCTTCCAGTCAGAAAATGTCTTATTTTTATTACAACGAGGTGAGAAAGAAAGACAAAACAGACAACAAAATTTTAGCTCTAAAGTAAAGTCACTGGAGATGATATATAAAGGCTTGAAAAAAAGCTTGTTTGACGTACAAATTCGTGTCCGCAATATTTTTTTGCGTCTTGCATGTGATATGTTTATTTAAGTAACATTGCAGTATTTCTTATCAGACACCATGCAAGTGTCAATTCCATATGTGGAATTTTGTCACTTTAAATCCCCCAGATTGCACTAAATTGCGTCTGTGAGTGTCTAAATTTCAAAAATTTCCTTGGGGAATATGCCTAACTTGCGCCCTTTGGACACTCGCTAGGGTGCCTTTGGCACCAAAACCGTCTCCACTTTCCTTATAACCTGCTCCCCAAAAACATTTTGAGAAGGCTGGACCTTGTGATAGAG
>NC_090882.1:2753134-2793134 GCF_036669935.1 Montipora foliosa
AGATGCACTTCAAAAGGATTCTGGAAACAAAGTCACTGTCGGTGGTCTTCCCTGGTACCGCCATTGGGCAGGCATTAAAATTCAAACTGGTTATAGCGGGTTTTAAACCACGTAAGAGTTTAATTATTCATCTAAAGTTCTGGACAACATCGAGGAGATCCGTGCAAGGCTTTCCTTTCTTTCTAGCTACGAAGGGAAATCAAGGAAACGGAATAAGAAACCTGTTGGAGGAGAGCGTCGTGAAGCTACAAATCCATACCGAGTATGAAACTGAGTCCAGGAATAGAAGTCGCCCACGACACGTGAGAGCGACCAATGTAAAAAAATGGGTCATTAACCAAAATTATCCAAGATTGGATAAATTTTGTTTGATCCCGAAGAACTCTGCTTGGATTTCTCCGCAAGTTTGCTCATTTTTTCTTTAATTTTGAATGAAGTTGGCTCATTGCTAGATGGAGGTGACACACCTGTTAGGGAAAAGTATCACCAAAATATGTTGATGAGCATATTAAACTCGATAATCTACGATTACCTCTGTTCATATCTCTTTAATAGGAGCTATGGAAAATTGGGGATTGGTGACTTACAGGTACAAGTAAATCTCTTTTGGTCTTAAGTGGTCAACTATTTTAAATAGTAAGCTGAAAGTGTGCAAGAACAAAAGAACGGACTGAAGGTTCGGGGATGTAGTTTGCATTCCTCTTTTTGTTGTCAAAGAAAGTTGAAGTCTTTCCGAGCTCTGAAGATCGTATTTTTTATTTTGCGCAATTGTTTCAGAAGCACATGCTTTAACATATTTCAAGATCGGAACAGCAGATGCCAAATTCATCGTCAACCTTGTTTCTGAATTTTCTTCTGTGGTCAGTAAAGAGGTCATTGGTTTGACTCCTCTTCGGAACACTAGGTTTTTCCCGAGTATACCCGAGTCGTTTCGAGGAATAAATAGAGAATGTAGGAGAACAAGTACAACTTGTACTCGTTCTTGAAGTCATGCTATACGTATTTCGGTAAGCGTATAATAGGACCGCCAGTTTATTCTATGCACACTACTTTTTTTAGCAAAATATTGGCATTTAGGCTGCTTTTCTGGCTCGAAAGTCCCCCAAATTATGTACCCAACACTTGAGGATTGTTAGTAGATGATTATTTCAACTTTAAACTAAAAGAAGCAGTTCTAAATCAAACGCAATTTCCATTTGACAAACTCGTCCTCACCGCTACGACTTGACTCAAGACGAGTTGAGCACGCCGGGCTGCGCAGTACGGATGCGCAGTAATTAAAATACCAGGCCACAGTTGTTGGAATTGTGGATAGCGCTATCCACTGGATAAATCACTATCCATTGGAAAACTCAGTTGGTTTTTCTAGTGTTTATCCGCTGGATAGTGATTTATCGGGTGGATAGCGTTATCCACCTTTTGAGCAACCGAGGCCAGAACTCGTGCTCGAAGTCACAGTCGTTGTTGCTAACATTCTCTCATGTCTTCTTTACTTCTAGCAATCTAGGCCAAAAATGTGAATTGCCAGAAGCTGTAGTTGACGACTGAGGATCAAATATTGTTTTAAATAAATGTCATTTAAGATAAATTCAGTGAAAACTTTAATACCGTTACAGTGATTGAAATATCGGACTAAGTTGCATCTTGATATTTCTGATCACACCATTACAGAGAAACTTGCTTGTTGATAGACCCAAAGGATTCTTCAGCAGCTTCCAGACAATATGTCGCTTTAGTTGTCGGTGAGTAAGGTAAACCAAGGGAAGCCGAAAATACCGAAACTACTTTCGGCCATTTTATTTTTCCTTTGATATTTCCGCTCTCAATCTAACTCAGGTGGTTACCATGGTAACCTTGGGGCTCCACGGAGTGCAATTTGAGCCTGTGCTCCTGTCATCCCATCAGAATCTGGTGATTTTGTCGAGTGTATCAAAAATATAGGAAATCGCACGATCTCAAGTACAATTTTCCATTGATGTTCGAAGAGCCTATAGGCGAGTGCAGCTCGAGAACATATTAACAATCGGGAATATCTTGTGATTCCCAACTGTTGGAGGTCTTGCGATTTTCTGTTTACAATAAACTCAACAATATTTTTTTAGGTCATTTTCAAGCAAAGATTTGTGTAAATAAACTGCGTTCAGTTAGCAAAAATTTTTATTCGACTATGACAAACTTTATTTCAGGTTTGAGTACTCTTGTATTTGTTTAAGATTTTTCGCGTCGTCTCTCGGTCGTAAGCGACTGGCGACTGGTTGCCATAGTAACTTGATGTAACTCGAAAGGCAACAATTTGGGAGATTTGGTATGAAATTGTACTGCTCTTGTTCAATGAGAGTCGTGTAATTAGTGAATTGTAAATGATTTGTTTGGTGGTAGTCTTTTACATGAAAGATGGAATTCGTTGCTTGCAAGTAGCAAGCTAAGCAGTTGCAAAGAAAGCTTGAAAAATAAAAAGATAAACCAGGCTTGAGCAGGATAAGAGAGAGAGAGAGAGAGAGAGATCTCCATCTCTCATGTATTTCAATTGCCGCAGTCCAAATATATAAAAATTCCACCATATATTCTGCAGTATGTCATTCGCGTTTGTGTTTCATTTGTCAAATCTTTTGGTTAGGTCATGAACTCGCTCACATGTGGTTTGGAAATTTGGTAAGTTTTTAATTGATCTTGTAAAATCCCTAACATTTCATGAGGATGACAGGCAACAGTAACGCAGCACAACCTCGTCCTTTTGCATGGCACCAAGGATTGCGAACTCCGACTGTTTCCTAACAAGGAATCCGCGAATCATCATCTTCCGGTTCTTCTGTAAAGTCTCGGAAACTTGAAACAATGATGGTTGCCAACGGGTACAAAAATAAACCTCACGGCGACTGCGCGTATTTCAAAATTTGTGGATTAATTTGGTCGCATGCGAAAGTCGTAAAAAAAATGGTACCTTCTAAAACGCTCTTAGACGATCACTTGTTAAACAGTTTTTTACTGAGGCACTCTTATAATCGGATAAGCAAGAAACGACACGGAGAACTTCTGATGGACGTGAAATTGGACTCGCAATCGCAATCGCAATCGCAAAGTCGGAATTGCGGTCAAATTTAAAGGGATCTATCAGCGACGTCAAGTTAGATTCGAAGACAAGTCGAGTCTGAAGTATCAGTTGCGAGCATGCACACTGATTTAACGGTGATATTTTTAAAGTGCGCATGCTCAGAATGAACTCAGTCTCGCTAGTTTTACAATGTAACGCTCGCTAATGCTTGGTGCCTCAACATATTACGTCTATTGGTTTTGTCTATCGTTTTTCCGCAACTAAAAAGCATAGCAATGCCGTGCCAATTTTATTACTCATTCTTTACAGATACGGAGACCCCTCACAAAAAAAGTTATTGCCAGGGGTAAGGTCAGGAAGGGGGGAGGGGGGGGGGGGTAACTTGCAAAACTAGGTGGATGATTTTGGACACATGGTTATACGAACCTTGACAGGATTTGTAAACAGATTGAAAATGTCAACTGGCGCGGAGTTCCAATTGGGTTATAGTTATAGGCAAAAAAATGACAGTTTTTTGGAATGTGGTAGAAGTAGAAATGGCGCTGAAGGAGAGTTTGGGCATGTGTCTGCTTTTGTAGGATGATGAACGCAATTTGTCGCCTGCGTTAACTGCGACGAAGTTCTTTGCAATCTTTTACAACAAGGTCAGGCGGGCATCCACTCTTCTCAGCTGTAAGGTTCACCAACTGAGCTCATTAAGCATTTCCGTTACCGATTTTCCGATTTCTGATATCTTCTCAGTGTTCGCTCAGCATCCCAGAGCTGCTCCATTCCTATTTTATGGGAACCATTGTGTTTTCCACACTAACACGTGAATCCCACACGTTTTCAAATGGAGATTGTCTTATAAGGCTTCTGTCCAGTTAAATAACTGTCATTGTTTCTCTTTTATTTCCTTGTTTTTTTAAAACGTTTTGTTATTTGCTCTAGACTAACATTTTCTATTTTTTTTTTTTTACTTTCAGGTGACAGTGGTAAGGGGTGACCAAAATACGAAGTCGCAGTGTTTTCTTATGACCTCAATGTAATGGCAACAAAATGTCAGTTTTTGTGGTGTTCTAATTTTTATGTTTCTGTATTTGATGCCCCACTCACTTTCGTCGAAAATGTTGTCACCGAGGTGGCAATGTTTCAAGGACACAGTTTACATGTACTTTGCACCTGAAGTCAAAAAGTATTTTCAATTGATGAAATGAATCTTACCACCAAAACCAAACATAGTTTACCTTTTTCGCGCCAAAATTTTGTTTTCTATGTGCTGCAAACGTTTCTGACTTCCACTAAGGTCTTCAGAACGGTAATATAGACCTCTTTCGTAGTGGCGGCCAAATAAAATATTACTTTGTATTAATGCTAATAAGCCTTTCTAGCCTCGCTAGGACGATATAAAATTTCAAGAGAATATTTGTGTCAAAATGAGGGCAGTAGGTCTAATTAACATAAATACAACAGAAAGTAAAAGTGGTCGTCATTTATGAAAGTGACCTAAAATGGTTCTCGGCTTATAGCCGAGTATTATGCATTTACAATTCGTGTCAATCAAGTTGATTTTTTCCGTAAGAAGTTTGGGGTCTCGGCTTATAGCCGAGCTCGGCTTGTAGCCGAATAAGTACGGTAGTTGAATTTTGCCAACCACAGAACAAAAGAATCCTTTGTTTCGACAGACAAGAGATCTGTGGTTGGCACGTTAATGACAATAGGTGACGTAACCGTGAGTATCGCTATGTCACCAACAACACAACAGTCTTTCGCAGGATTACTTTCACCTTGATGATCTCATTTCACCAATTTTTGATTCCATATGGATCTTAACCTCCAAACATTCAAAACACTGACTTGTTTGAGACGCTAAGGGTATGATGTTTATCAGTTGTATGACACATCTGTTCTGATTCCCAATCTTGATGCTTGCTGTAGGAATGGTGGACTCACTTGTGGCTGAAGGAAGGCTTTGCTTCATGGATCGAGTACCTACTTGTCGATCACTGTTTTCCTGAGTTTGACGTCTGGACCCAGTTTGTCAGCACTGACTTTGCCAGAGCCTTAAGGCTCGATGCTTTGCATAACAGGTATTTTTCACCCTTTCAGAAAGTAGGAACTCCTTTCTTTTGCCCGCAAGACAAATGTAAACGAATTTTCACAAAACAGTGAAATGCCCCTATTGGTGGTTTTCACGTGACGTCATCGCCGCCATGTTGGTAGACGAAAACAGAAGATCTCTCATTAGCTCCTTTTGTTCGTCTCCCAGCAATAGCCCATTTCTGAGTTACTACACGCCTCAGTTTCAAAGCGAGTCCTGGTGCACAACTATTCAAACAGAAATGAGTTGCGTATTCTTATGTCAATCAAACTCATTTTCCTTTCAATAGTTGAGCACCAAAGACTCACTTCAAAACCAAGACAAACAGCAACTCGGGAACGGTCGATTGTACATTGCAGCATTGTTATCTGTGTCTCTGGAGGTTCGTTGTAAACCACCTATTATAGGGTAAAGACTTGTTTTCATATCTCAAAGTGCCCTTGGACGTGAGGTGCCTGGGAATGAAATTAAATCACTGGAATCGGACAGTGTAAATGCAGACTGAGGTTATAATGGAACTGTTGAAAAAGCCCAAACCCCTTAGAAATGCTTAACCTTAGGCCTAATAGGCCATTTCCGAGTTCATGTCTGCCTCCTCCTCAAAGCGAGTCTAAGTGCAAAGTTTTTTTGATGGTAATTAGTTCTACTTTACATATGAATGAAAACTAATTTTCATAACAAAAACTTCGCACTTAGACTCGCTTTGAAGAGGAGGCAGACATGAACTCGGAAATGGCCTATTAGGCCTAAAACAATATTTAGGCTTAACTGTTAGCATTCCGATTCCAGTGATTTAATTTCATTCCCAGGCACCTCACGTCCAAGGGCGCTTTGAGATCTGGAAACAAGTCTTTACCCTAGAGCGTTTTCACTCACTTAACCAGCAGCCATATTGCATTACTCAAACAAAAGAAAGTATTTGCGTGAAAATAGAGTTTAATTCCTGGAGGATTAGTTTGGTACACCATCATGGCCGCCATTTTTTTGTTTCGGAACACCAACATAGGTAAAGATAAGCGTTATATTTAGCTTAGGGTAAATACAGCTGTTTATCCTTACTTGAGTAGCAGTATTTAGGAGACACTTTGTGACGTTAATTGTGTGTATTCCGAGACACGAGTGATGTTGAAGTTGGCGAGAAGAGCAAGGAGACACTTCGTGATAATTATTGAAATCCATGTGCATCTAATTAGGGGCATTTTTTTGTACATATCAGTAAAAAAGTCGGAGGAGAGGAATATCATAGCACAGTTGAAAACAAAGAGAGAAAACGGCTCTGTGGAAATAAATCTCCTATTTTTTTATTTGCCCTTGTTCAAGTTGGGCATATCAGCATATTCTTTGTTGCAGCATAAAGGAAGTTTCTAGATTTTGCACGTGCGTCGTGCAAAGCATGCATGGTTTTGAACATTTTTCGCTCAGTGTGAACGTCTCATCCATTTACAGAAGTTTAGAAAAAACTCGGTTTGTGAGATGTTTACCACGTTTAAGTGAACTGCTTTAGTTTGTTTGAACGTGGTTGAGATTAATGTGCACGGCCCGTGCAAAGGCGGATTTGTATGAATACTGACATCAGGATTGTTTTTCAATTTTCTTTCTGTTACTGCCAACATCGTTCAAGTCATCCTATAGAGGTAAGCACTTTTATTTGCGATTTTCTCCTCTGCACTAATAGTACTGATATTTGAAAAACAACATACTTTCTCATCGTTTTCATCTTGAATCTGAGTGGATGTCCAACTCACAGTAAAATTCCGGAAATTCCCCAACGTATAGATTGAAGAAGATATGAGTATTCTTATTCAATTTTACTGTCGTTCATGGAAAAGGTCCTTACACAGTCGCTGTCTTTGAGTAATTTCATGAATTGCTTAAAATTGCTGCAAAATTAACATGAAACATGAAAACTTCATTGTTTCGGTGCAGGTAACAGTAGGAGACCCTGGAGAAATTGATGAAATATTTGACACGATTTCTTACAACAAAGGAGCATCGATCATAAGAATGCTACACCAGTACATTGGAGACCACGTAAGTTACATTTAGATGAAACCACCAATTT
This sequence comes from Montipora foliosa, assembly GCF_036669935.1. Taxonomy (NCBI): domain Eukaryota; kingdom Metazoa; phylum Cnidaria; class Anthozoa; order Scleractinia; family Acroporidae; genus Montipora; species Montipora foliosa. The sequence goes on from NC_090882.1 coordinate 2,760,329, forward strand.
TATGACAAGCTGATTTGAATTTTCTCAGGACCGCTATTTTGATTTTATAGGTGCTAAGGCTGCATTCCCAGGGGGTAAACTTAGGTGTAAGATCCGCCGTTTCGACATCCCTGCCTATCCGCTAGGGACGGACATTCCTTGTCAATTTTGTGAAGCAGCACAGGCAAATGTAATGCTGTATGTGACATATCTTTTTTAAAAAGCAAAAAAAATGGTGGTTCCGTGGAAACTTAAGGACAAAAATTAAGAGAAGACCAATTATTTTTTCCTCAATCACTGAAATAAGTTTTCATTTTTTTTCGACAAAGTATGAGATATACCGGTATTTCCAGCCATTAATATTTATCGGCCCTAATTTGTTTTTAGAGTAGAGGATCCCTTTATCTCCGCGGATGTCGAATGTCCACCGAAGTGTGCAGCATGCAATTTTGTCCAACAGTTAGAGAACAAAAATCAAACGAATGTAAATAGGGTTTTAAGATATAAGTTAAGTATATGTACTCAAACTAATTCAAACATGAATCTTGAGTGGTGTTGATTCGCAGTTCGCGGAGGGAGTCAATGAGGACGGAGTCAAACAAGTGCGTGTGCGTGCGCGCGCGCGCGGGGGGGTGGTATACAGCTCCATTTACTCACTGGTTTGCGGCAACCGTTGACAGAAAAAAAATGTTTTCAAATTTTGTTCATGTTAGCAATGTTCACAAGCAGTATTGCTGTTTTCTGATCTGCAGTTTCCACGGTGCTTTCCTTCTCAATTTCCTGCTCCTAGCCTACAGGCAATGGTAGAAATAGAAAGCCGAATATAAAAAGTGCGTGATTTGTACTTGATTTACATCTAACAAATCGCTTTCGTTTAAAGGACTTTAAGAAAGGACTCAATCATTACCTAAGAACATTTGAATACAGCGCTGCAGCAACAGGTGAATGAATGTTGTTATGCTCAGTACTTTTTAAAGTATAAAGGCTGTTATGGATAGAATTTACAGTCTGAGGTACCCTGCTAGCAGAGGATTTTTATGTTGTCACTTTGGTTTTGCTTGTCCCTTTACGGTTGTCTTTATCGCCGCTCCTCCCGCGATAAAGCTCAGCCATAAAATGCCTTTTTTTCTGTCGAGCAGGTTAGTTAAGTACGTCCCTTCTCCGTGATTGGCCGGACGATAAGCCTTTGAGATCCCGCGCTGTCCAGTTTGACAGGCAGATTGTCATTTGGGCAATCCCGGAGAAGGGATGTGTTTATAAGGTCGTCGTTTTTAGAGTAATGGTAGCGTATTTTATTAGAACAGGGAGTCGTTTCGTGGTAGAGGTTATTCTTGCAGAGAAAGAGTGCAACAGCGGTGAAGACAGCTGTAAATAGAGCGGAAGGTGGCACATGGTAAAAGTCGCTTTGGTGAACCAGTTGTAGGCTCAGGACACAGCTGTGTTTTTTTTCTTTTTAAGTGGACTTGTGGAGCAGTCTATCTCACGCCAGTTCCAAGCCTGTGGCTGCTGTTATGGACACCTGGACGAAACAAATGGGGTATCCTGTGCTATCTGTTACAGCAGAACAGGTACAATTCAATGAATCAGTGTTAGCAAAAGGAAAATACAGCTGTCTCGTTTTTTTTTTTTTTATCATACCACCTCCGTAAAAGAAAGCCCGTATTATCCGTGTCTTAAGATGAAATCACAGTGTTGTATTTTCTGTACTTGGCATTTGGCTTTTTGTTTAACCAGAAACCCATAAGGGTTGAAACGTGTAACGGCCCCTTGTGTGCTGGGAAACGAGCTTCTGAATATTCAAGTACAAGGAAAGGTTACGTTTATACAAACGTTGGCCGTGTAGCACTTATATTTTTAACAGACTTAACTGAATAGAAATCGAGCACTTCACATTACACTCTATTCAGTTAACTCTGTTCTGAATATTCAATTTGCTAAGTACCATATTTGGAACAGCAAGAGCGAGGGGTTTCCAAATATGGTACTTAGCACTGAAACAATCAACCAATCAGTTTCCACTGAATATTCGGAAGCTGTGAACGCGCGTTACACGTGTCAACCCTGATGGGTTTCTGGTTTAACGTAATTGTGGTGATTTAAATTTGGCATCACAGCGACCATAACTTAAGGCCCGTTTCTCGAAAGTCCCGATAACTTTTCGGGCCCGAAAAGTTATTTACGTAACTGCCTTCCGCATGTGCCCATAAGCTGGCCTTTTGACGTATTCTCAGGATAACAATAATCAAAATGATAGGGAAGTTTGTTGACTTAAAATCGCTCCGTTCTCAAGACACAGAGGGAATTACGATACCCGAGAAAGGCGCGAAAAGTTTCGCGACTTTGGAGTAACCGTGGCCCCAGGCTACAAAACTTACTGCATAATTATATGATACCTCTTATTGTACCGAAATCTATTCTTAACCTTCTTACAATTGGTTTACCTCAAGTAACTTAAGTCCAATGAAAATCAAGTATTCGGGATTAAGAATAGATTGCTGGTACAACACAAAGTATCATATTTGGTCAGAACGGGATTTGAACCTGTAATATTTGCATGCGAAAGCAACCCTTTAAAAAGTGTATTAAGCTCTTGGACACTAATTGAAGTCACTGTTTTTAAGTCGAGAGGAAAATCGGAATACCCGCAAAAAAAAAAAAAGCTTCCGGGAGCAGAGTAGAGAACCAGCAACTCAACCCATGCTGGTTGAAGCGGTTGTAGTTTCAGAGTTGAACGCTTCTCTTGCCGTTTTCGGTTCTAAACCCGTCAAATCCTGGGAAGAGTCGTTAGCAGACTTTTATGCGTTGTTAACTGCGATCCTCCCTAAAAGATGGACCGGTGTCAGGTTACAGAGTCCCGGCGAAAGCGAAAAGCGAAAGCCGCGAAGCTGCTTATCGTTTTAAACCATTTCAACCGAATTCGGAGCAGGTTGAAAACGTTTATTAACCGAACCATTCAAAAACGGTTCATCTCAATAGAACACGGCCTTTGTTGATAGCTTAACTACTTTAATATTACCAGACTTCAAAACATTCCCTTTCAAAGGGAACCTCCACTGCAACAAAAAGAAAACTGTAAACCACAGGAAATAATGTCCACAATCAGATTCGGATAATAGTTTTCGCAAGCATTCAAATTGCTTTTATTCGAACTAAAATGAATTTTAGAATCGCTCATTGTTGTTTTAAGTTTTACCGGGCTCCGCCATCAATAATGTAGCCATAACACGTCACAGTTATTCGAGATGGCGGCTCCTGGGAAATCTGAACGTGGAAGAAAGCGATTCAAGAGTTTATTATTCTCAGTTGCAAACACTTGTTCAGTGAGAAATTTTCAAACAGTTTTGCTTTCGAGCATTATTTCCTCCGGCTTAAAGTTATTGCTTTGTAGGAGTTGAGATTCCCTTTACGGTATTTCGTTATCTTGTTCAGTTTTGGACTAGCCGCTTTCGAGTTGTTTTTTCGCGAAGCTTCTGGCATAGCGTGAAAGCCGTTGAAATTGAGAAGTGATGTAGTCATCGTAGTAGAGGAAAGTAGAGAATGCCCGGGTTTTCAAAACACGAGCAAGAGAAACGGAAAAGGTGCGAGTCATTCCTGTTCTGAAGAATTTTATCGAAGAAGAGAGTTTTAATTTCGTGTTGTGATAGTCAACTGGAGTCATCTAACGAAGAAGTATCTTTTTAGTGGTTCGGAGTTGAAGCAGCCTTTTTTAATTTTTTCAGAAGGGAGAATCGTTTGAGCTGACAATCTCACAACGGAAGTTTTCTGCTGATGGTTCAAGTGAAGGTATATCGTAAACCTTAGGGAAATAGATAACAGTAGCAAAATGTCCAAATGCTTGGCGACGAACAAAAGACGTTGAAGAAAGGCCTCAGCTGTTGTTTGTGTTATCCAATATGGCAGAGATGACGTCACACGTAAAGTGCCAATGTACAGAAAGGCCCATTTTGAGATACACGCTATGTAAATGTCACGAAATGTCCTGTTAACGCGTTAGCTTTCCACTTACACTGAATTAGAGCAAGATTAGCGTAAACACTTGTTTGTTCTTAAGTTAGGGTTGTCCTAAGTGTTTTTGTTTACTTGACGACGAGAGTAATAAGGAAACTTTCTGACGTTATCAGCTGTTTTTTGGACGCAAACGATGTTGAGTGGCACGGGGATACTGACGGCGTGCAGCCATTTACGTGCCTTTCGTGACACACCTCTTCGTCACTGACCTTCCGGTATGAATTTGCTGCAAACGTTACGTAAAGGTAATGGGTGGTTTTCACGTGGCATCGCTGCCGCCATGTTGTTGGACGAAAACGAAAAGATCTCTCATTAGCTCCTTTTGTTCCTCCACCAGCAATTGTAGATTGCAGAATTGTTATCTGTGTCTCTCGAGAGTGGTTGCAAACCATCTAAGTATTCTTTATTTTCGCATTACCGATAATACACTTTGCTTGCCCCTCAGATTTTGCATAAACCATTGTTCAAGTGTCCTTGGGGACACTGCATATTCCCAAGAGCCTTTGAAAACAATGGTTTATGCAAAATTTGGGAGGGGCAAACAAAGTTTATTATGGGGAATGCGAAAACAGAGAATAGGTTTTCATAAAGTGCAACAAACGCTACATCAATGGCAGCGCCACAAAACAAGAAGATTATTGGTAAAAAGAAAGGGAAAGAGTCGTGCTGCACGTGCGGCACGAATTTCCATGCATTTCTTTGCCGTACTCCACAAAACAACAACGTCAGTGAAATCACCAAATTTTAGGTTTTCACGACAACGTTAGCGTATAGCAATGAACCATTCATTTGCTAATTTTACTTTGAAACCGTTCGTACCCATCCATTTTCAGGATAGTTCTCCCGTATTGTACAACGTGACCATAACGGAATAATTGCGAAATACTTGCGATAGTGCTAAGTTGTATTTTGGAATGACGTTTTCGTGGATGTTGCCTTTGTCCTTGCGTAAACTCACTATAGAGAGGCGTCACTCTGTCCCTGAGGTAAGGTTCTATCGTGAAGTGAGTAGATTTTGAAATGTTCACAACAAATCGTGGTGATAATGCGCCGAGCGAGTCGACTAAAAAAAGACAAACACTTGATCTCAAAAATCTTAAAATATGTTATTCATTTTGTGTTTATGTCAGATTCATTTCAGTGGAAAGTTCCAATTGCTGTATCCACCAGGGCTAGGCCCACTGAGCCTGCGGCTGAGACATTGTTGGAGGAGAAGTCTTCTGTCTTAGTAGTTGGCGGAGTTGGCCAGGACGAGTGGATCAAGGTTAGTAAATCGGCCAATAATCTTCAACTGTGACGGCTGGGTAATATCTGGTAATGTCATTTAAAAAAAAGATAAGTCCGTTAAGGACACATTCTTTTTTTTTTTTTGTATTTAGGATTAGGTTCCATGGTTTCTGTTGTAAGATAACATTAGCTGACACCAACACCTCACTGGACATTTCCGTACCTTTTACACGAAGTATCTTCCCAACCTTTACCGGACCGTGTAAACGAAACCTGGCTATCTGTTACAGAACTGAGAAGATAGACATTTAGTTGAGAAAGTAACAATGTTTTAGAGTTTTTCCAAGATCTGAACAGTGTAGGTGGAAGCGCCCATTTCAAAACGGTTAGTGGTTCGGTTATAGTGTTGAATACCTCTGTCAAAATACTCACAGCTTCTAAATTGTGGAATTTGTAACAGCTTGCCCCGCTAGGCTAAGGGATATCCTAATTCTTTATGAAAATTGACCACCAGACAAGGAAATTTCTCGTTAAATTTCAAGCGAAAATCAAATATCGCATGAATCTCAAAAGTGCGATATTGGTTTTACATGTAAAATTTTCCTTGAATCGCGTAGCTTCCTCAAATATGAAGCCATTTAATTTACCTTTTGGCTAATGTTGCAGTATTCAATGCACGCTAGAAAGCCATTTCAAAGAGCTGTCTCGACAGCCACGAGCCAGGAAAATCTTCTTCCTCGCTTTCGCCAGGTTTTTGCATTGTAAACGGAAAAATTTGCTTTGAAAACATACTTGTTACCAATTTTTGCTTCCGTTGCTACGTAAGGCCAAGCGTTGCTACGGTGCAACAGCGGTCAGTCTCGTTTTGAAGTCGCAGTTCCACATCTGAATACCTCTTCTTGATAGCCAATCAGGAATGCGATTCTGCGTGAAAGTACTCATCGCAGTTTGTGTAGCAACTTGAGCAGTTGAGAAAGAAGCTAGCCTGAAAAAATCCAGGCGTTCATGGGATTCGAACCCAGGACCCTGCGATTCCCGGGACTGCGTTGCCCTACCATCTATCAAGGCAGCAGGGAGCTGGTCACTTGAGAGTTCGTATTGATATAACAGGGAGCTTAAGCACCCGACATTTTTGAAATTCGGACGGCAACCGGATATGAGCTGGTTTCCCTTTTAACTTCTCTTCACACAACCAGATTTACATTGCCAAGTCATCTTTTCTCTTAACTTTCGCAAAACGGTTTTATTATAGTCGATTTTAGTTAGGCTCAATCACGCACGCGTTTGCGAGAGCTTCTAGTGTCTTAGGCTAATGTCAAGGACAATTTATCGTCGACTATCCTGCCGGTAATCAGAAGAAGACACCTGCATCATCTACTATCAAAAATGTGTTCTTGTTTGAACTGAATAACAATGGCTGACAGTCGATGACAATACACGATAGTTGGTGGTCAAGAGAGGTGCAGAACTCTCGGCATGGATTATTATCCATCGTTTTACCTGAGCTTTACAATACTTTTTCATGTGGTATTTCCTTATCTCTGCAGTTAAATCCTGGCCAAGTTGGTTTCTATCGAGTGCAGTACTCATCCGCCATGTTGGAGCTTCTTCTACCAGCCATTAGGGATAACAGTCTTCCTCCAAGAGACCGACTGGGACTGCAAAGTGACCTCTTTGCTCTGGTCTGTGAAGATTTGTTACATCTGTACTAATTCAGGATTCAGAAAAGGACCTTTTTCGACGAAAATGGAGGAAGAGATGATCCTCTTTCTTCCTGCATATGGCTATTTTTTTCGGATATCGTCCGATAGAGTTGAAATCTCGATCTTGCGAGCGCCTCGGGTCAAAATGCAACTGAAACTTCCTATAAAGAAGAAAGGGGGGCGCTCGTTTCTTCCACTGTCTTCTTGGTTCACAATTTTCACACAGGCGAAATTCTTTTTTATAGATATTTTGTGCCGAGTGCTTCCTTGAGTGCACTTTCTTATTTCGTTCTCAATAACACTATTAAATTAAATAGGTGTTGTCTTCTATTCAAATTAAACAGTTTGACAATTTCAATTCAGCGTTTAGTTTTATCTTTTTTTACACTCAGGCACAAGCAGGCCTTGTTCCCACCACAGAATTCCTGAAACTTGCTGAACAGTTCACAAACGAGGCTAACTACACAGTCTGGAGTGATTTAACGGCAAACCTTAGCGGCTTGGCCACGCTTTTGCAAAACACTGCGTCCTACGCCAGTTTCCAGGCCTTTTGCAAGAAACTTTACGAGCAGATTTCGTCTGAAGTCGGATGGGAGCCGAAGAAAGACGAAGGTAAGAAAATCATAATGTCTTCACAGGATTTTTTAAAATGTATATATTTGATGTAGTGCGTGTTGAACACGAAAGAGAGAAGGAATCCTCGAGCACATGTCTGGACATATTCAGCAACTGACCTGCTTCCAACTGAGTGTTTTCTTCGATTAGCTGGTAGAGCATTACACCGGCATTGCGGAAAAAATCGGTTCTAACCTCGTTGAAGCCACCAGAATTTTTCACGTGCATGACTTCTTCTCTTAGAGACAATTTTCGGTTTTCACATGACGTCACGGCCGCCATGTTGGAGCCCCTAAACAAAGAAACGGCGGCCAAGTTGGAGCCCCGACCAAATCCTACGGGAATTCAACTCTATTATCATGGAAACGTTTTCTTTTGTTTTCGTTGAAAAACATGGCTGTTGATCACGTCAGTGAAAACCAACAATACACCCTTTGCATAAATGGCGCCCAAGTTTGAATAACAATACTTGATACATCCTTAGCCTCGTGTTTATGTTTCAAGACAAAGGATTTTTCTCATGAATGTGAGGCTAAGGATGTATCAAGTATTGTTATTCAAATTTGGGCGCCATTTATGCAAAGGGTCTATTGCTTAAATTGTCCAGATAAGTGCGATGGGATCACTTCTTTCTTTCTTCTATAACACGCACTTCAAACATATCCCTTTATTTCATTCATCGAGTCCTTCCACGGGAACACATGAGCCCAACAAATTGACTTCGGCTGTTCCCGACTGAGTGGCTTCATAGCTCATTTGGTAGAGCGTTGCACCGACATCGCAGAGTTCATGGATTCAAATGTCGTTGAAGCCAACTGAATGTTTCAGGTGTCTATACGAGACAATTGCTGAAATTACCCAGATAAGTGCGATGATCACTTGTCCTTTTTCTCAAATATATACATTTATCTCACTTCCCTTATTGCTGGAAATAGCCCACTTTCGATATATTAAAATTCATTCCAAAACAAAAGTCATCATCTCGAGGCTCTGGGGAATAAACTCATACAAATCCTTATATTTATTCCCCAGAGCCTCGTGATGATGCCTTTTGTTTAGGACTGAATATTGATATATCGAAAGTGGGCTATTGGGAGCAAATGCTTATACTTTAAGGTAAGAGTACACTTCGTGTTGGATCTCAAAGTTGCAGGTGGACCTACGTGCATAACGTGCGTTTCTGGACCCACGTGAACAATTTTAGCTAGTGTTCGATTGTTTTTCGTGTATTTCCATGTGTGGTGGTATGGGCGAGCATGACACCCTTGTCAAAGTGTATCAGACATTCCCTTCAAGAGTAGAGTCGGTGAAATGACATTGTCAATTTGCTTTCCTTGGGAATGCAGTTAGGAATTTAGTCAAATGGACTTCTTCAGCTTGTACGTAACTTGTAACTCTATGGAACGGTTTCTTTCAAATGTCGTGCATATGTATGTATAACTTCTGAAAAGACTAAAGGAAAATTCCCTTGGGAACATCACGTGGTCTGAAATGGGAAAACAGAACGTACAAGCTGAAGAGGTCCATTGAACGTACGTGGGGGCATATTAATTAGGACTCTGTATGCGCATTCTTCATCGGGATTTATTGAGGAAAACATTGGAATTGAATTCTCTTTTCTATGGGATGACTCCGTCATCAGTTTTTTTTAAAATGTAATTTACAAGGTCATCTAGATGCTCTTTTAAGAGGATTGGTTCTCGGTGTAATGGGTCGAAGTGGTGATGCAGCAACTATTACTGAAGCCCGCAAGAGATTTGATGCCCACTGTAACGGTGGGTCCACGGTCCCGGCAGACTTGCGTTCAGCGGTGTACGGCACTGTCCTAAGACATGGTGATGCTGCCACACTGGATGCCATGATGAAGCTGTTCAGAGAAGCTGATTTGCACGAAGAGAAGGTTCGGTTGATGAGGACTATGGGAGCTGTTTCACAACCTGAACTCATCAAGAAAGTCTTGGAATTTTCGTTGTCGGTGAGTGAGGCGTTCTTGTACTGCACCTGCATGCAGCACCATTATTTTCCCTCCTTTAACCAATGATAGTATTGTTTTGTGGCGTTGCAGTGTCCTAAACTCCCGGCTTTTAGGGTGTTTAGGGAACCACGACGGTTACGGCGACGAAAACTTCACTTCAAAATATAAGTTTGAGCTATTGTAAGTCTTTCATGATGATTCTATCTTGTTTATAGTACACAATATGGGCAAAGTGTCCTTAGACTGGAATGGTACGGGCGGATTTGAAGTAAAACGTGAAACTGAAAGATTCACCGCAGTTTGTCCACGTTGTCGTCAAAAACCTTAGGGTGCGTTCGATTGACCGTATTCCAGAATAGGAATACATGGAATATAAGTTAGAAATCCTTCGTTTTTACGGAGATTCACCTTAAAATTGTCAAAAATCGGCTAAAATGCTATTTTTAAACATATTTTTATTATCCTTGCTGCTTCGAAACGCGCCATACATACCGTTTTAATCACTCCACGTATTCTTATTCCCGGGATAGGGTCAATCGAACGTGCCCTTAAATTTGATCATTTCACGTCATTTTGACGAGCACGGAAGAGAAATGTTCAAAAATGCGTGCAGCATGTGCAGCACGATCATTTTGGTTTTTTTCAACCAATAATATTGCTACTTTTTAGCGTTGTCGTTGCCGTAGCCGTCGTCGTTTCAAAACTCCCTATTTTTGCAAACGGCTGCCGTAGCGACAACCCCGGAAAGACAACATCATCCAGATAATCTGGTGACGTAATTTGGAGGACTGGGAAGACAAATTTTAACGCCGTATCCCACAACCGCGCGCGGCCTTAGGTGTTGTTTCCAAACTCCATGCAGTATTTCCATCGCCAAAACTCAACAAATCATTCCGTGTCTACCACACTTCGTGTTACTGAATGAACATTCAAGTAGACCCGACGAGATCTAACCTCGCCACTGCCATGTTGAATTCGAAAATAAGGCCGCGCGCGGTTGTGGGATACGGCGTTAAAATTTTTCACCCCAGTCTTCCGAATTACGTCACCAGATCACCTGGATTGGTTTAATGGGGAAAGTAATCCTGCTGCTACACGTGCGCCACACAGTTTAACACATATTTTTGCGATACTCTGAGCAACGAAGACGTGAGATTTTGACGACAATCCGAGGGTACAAATATGAATCATAGACTTTCATTCACTATTTTTACTGACAAACCGCTTATACCAATTTTTTTTTGGGATACTTCGCCTACATTGTACGACGCAAACAAGATGGAGTAATCGCGCGAAACCTACGATATTGCAAAGTTCTATTCTCTACGTTCTGAAATCCCATAATACACCTTGTTTACCCCCGTCCCCCAAATTTTGCATAGGCATTGTTTTCGATTTCCTTTGGGAGAAATTGCAAACGATTATGCAAGATTTTGGGGGGTAAACAAAGTGTAATATAGGATTTGAGAAAGTATGGTGAATTTGGAGGTGACGTTTTCCTCCACGTTGCCGTCGCAGATCTTAAGGGTCAGTACGCAGCTATTACAACGGCTCTCGTGATTGGCTCAGAAAACAATAGACCAAAACAAACAACCAAACAACGATGGACCCTAACCCTAAAAACAATAGAGCTCCGTCCAAAAGGGATCGAATGAAATAAGAGGTTGTAAAGAGCTGCGTCCTATCTCGATCTTAAAGCCCCTAATGTCAAGTAATGAAATGTAGGGATATGACAATTTAATAACGCGCGCAAACAACGGTGGATCGTTATCTTTAGTCAAACTCGTTCATAGCAATTTAATTACGGGATACATCGCCCATATTGCATGAAGCGATTGAGGTGAAAGTACAGCACAGAGTTCGATATTTTGAACTAAGGTTTCAATTTGTTGATGTTGCGGTTTTATGCTCAACCTCCCTTCTTTCATGTTTCAGAGCGAGGTACGGTCTCAGGACACAGTGTCGGTCATTGCTGGCGTAACTGGAAGGTAAAGAACTTTGTGTATAACAAGATTTAGATTCTGTCTCGCGAGTCACTCTCCAACATAGTTCTCGTTTGCCGCGAGAAATTACAGGAGCGTGACCACCATAGATGGCTTGCAACCAATCCGTAGAGACACACATAACAATGCTACAATGTACAATTGCTGGTGGACGAACAAAAGGAGTTAATGAGAGATCTTTTGTTTTCGTCCACCAACAAGCGGCGATGACGTAACGTGAAAACTACCCATTGATGAACAACAACTTTGAGTTTACAAGGCATGTTTCGATCGATCATCGTTGAGTAAATAGGAGAGAGAAGAAAAATGAAAGAAACATTGGTTTTAATGTTTTAAGGCTCTAATTTTCCTTGTTTACTTCAAGACGGAAAAAAGGCCTCTTGTGAAAATTACTTAATAGGCTATACAAACCCGCAAGTCTACTTGTGCACCAAGCTTAGTCTCTCAGAAAACAGCATGTGAGTACTTGACTCATTCACTTCCAAGAGTGCCCTTATAGGAAAATGTAAATGTGTGCTTTGTTGACCGCTCCCTACAAGTGCTTTTCGGGATCAACCGACTCAACGGGATCGGACCGAATGCATGTGAAGGCGCCCATGGCTGCCGCCATACGATCCATGTGTAATCTCGGAGCACCGCAAACCCAGCCAGATGTAATTGACTGGGAGTCGATTTTGAGGAGAGAGGAAAACCGGAGTACCCGGAGAAAAACCCTCCGAGTCAGGTTGAGGTCGACTGAAACTCAGCCCACATACGACCCAAGGCCAGAGTTGAACCTGGGTCACAGAGATGGGAGGCACGATTGATGACCACTAAACCACCCTGACTTCTGACTCTGGATTTTAATTGTTGATGGGGTATGTAATACAGAAGGTCTGATAGCCTACGTAGCTGGCGGTATTTTTGACGCGGGAAATGAGGAAGGGTGCTTCTTCCCATTCTCCGCGCAGCTTCGCCGCCCGTTAATTTGCCTCTTGTGCCATTGATAGGGGATTTAAGGAACGGCGACCGCTACGACCACGACATCGCCACAAAACAATAATATCATTGGTTAAAAGAGCGTAAATAATCGTGCTTCACGCGCAGCACGGATTTTAGCAAGTGTGTTTGCGGTCCTCTGCATAACCACGACGTGAAAATCAGCAAATTTGACGTTTTGACGACAACGTGAGCATGCAACGGAGAATCTTTCATTTTCTGTATTCACTCTGAAACCGCTCGTACCAATTTATTTTTAGGATACTTCGCCCATATTGTAGGACGTGAACGAGACCGAGTAATCGCGAAAGACTTATGGTAAACCAAAGTTATATTTTGAGGTGACGTTTTCGTTGACCGTCACCGTCGTAGATCTTAAATTCCCTATTACCGCCAGCTACGCAGACATGCTTACATGTCTTGCAAACTCAAAGTTGTTGTCCATTTTTGACGAATACTAGTTTGTCTGCTTTTATCCGGACCATTTGGAAATACCCATTGATGGTTTGCATCTGACGTCACACGTCGGCCATGTTGATGTACAGAACAATGCAGTGAAATGTCATTTGAGAATTTGACGCTATCATTATGCAAAACTTGTGAGGCCATTTTCTATTGTTTTGTATACCAACATGGTCGCCGGTCTCATCACGTGGATGGAAACCAAGAATTGCCGCGGTCTGCAAAACACCACGGTATTTTTTTTCTAAGTTGGACTATTCGCTCTGACAGCATTAACAACAAATTGCTGAAGTTAAGTCGAAAATGCTGTTGTTTCTTAATAGACCTCTTCGGCTTGTACATTTTGTTTTCCCAATACAGATCATGTGATAATACTCAGGAGGCTTGGTCCTTTGTTTTGTTGATTAAAAAGAGTGCATGCAGGCATATTCATCCTTGCATGCCCTCATTTTAATGAACAAAACAAAAGACCAAACCTCCTGAGTATTATCACATGATCTGAAATGTACAAGCCGAAAAGGTCTATTCGTTCTTTATTCATCAGGGATGGCTGAGAGGTTATAGCACTCGCCTCCCACCTCTGGACTAGTGGCCCTATGTGGGTTAAGTTTGTTGTTGGTTCTTTAGGTATACTCTGCTCCGCGAGGTTTCTGTCCGGGTTCTCCGGTTTTCTCCTTCTCCTCAAAAACCAACATTTCTAAATTCCAATTCGATTGGATGCAGACCTCCCTGAAAACCACTTTCGTGTGATTAGAGCTTCCTGAGTAAATATCAAAGTTATTTTTTATCATTTATGTTATAGTTTAACTGGGCGTAAACTAGCGTGGCAGTTTGTTCAAGATCACTGGAACGAGTTGTACAACCGCTATGCTGGGGGACAGTTGTTCTCTAGACTCATTCAGGTAATGGACCCCTGACAGTCAATTATTTTACGTCAGTTGTGTGCTATGTTACCTGGCCTTGGAATGAAATTGAGACTGCAGGTGACCTAATGTTGACAGAAAACTCACAACATTTTTCTATGTGAACGCGCATTAATTATCATTAAAAGAGCATAATTGACATAAGAGACTTAGGTATCGGCAATGGTATTTTTTGGTAAGGATTATGTGAGTGATAAAGTCGAGAAATTTAAGACACAAGGTTTGGCTTTGGCAACCAGGTTGCCGCAATAAATGTATGCAACTGATACATGCATTCTTGTTATATACCTTGACTTTCACTCAACAAAACGAGCACTGTGATTGGATGATTCTTGGTCACGTGCCCCTGATCAAATTCAAATGTCTCGACTGGAATACAATTACGCAGTTGTTGCCCTCTCTGGATGTTTTGCTGCGATTGTTGAAGTTAAAGTCTTAATATAATGTAACAAAGCACTTAATGTCTGGTCCCTCGGGAAACTAGTTAGTTTGTTTTCCCTGGTGTGATGATGTTTCCCTCGGCTTCGTCTTCGAAAACTTCGAAGAAGCAGTCGAGTCGAAGTCGACGAAGTCTTCGTCTTCTCGACTTCAAACATCAGGACTCTCGGGAAGACAAAACTAACTGTTTCCCTCGGGGCCATACATTAAGTGTGAAATTAGGAGGAGAATTTACATGCTGATCACTCATTTCACTGCCTGAGTTCAAGCTCTCTCGAGGCCGGGGTATTCAGAAATGGGCTTTCTTCCTAAATAAACTTTCTTCGGAGAATTCCTCGACATTTTTCGTGTAATCGCATGATCCCGGGAAAGTTTGTTTTGTTCTCATATTTCCAATAAGATCAAGTAAGAACTCATTGGTCCGATTTTGACAACTCGACACCCGAGAAGCCACACGGGATACTTGGGGTGGAATGAAAATTTATGAGAGACCAGAGCAAGTTCTCTTTCCCATCTTTTCTCCCCCACCCCCTCGAGAGTTTAGGTGCACCTAAATTGAAAAATATGAGTTGATCGAACGATGGTAAACAGAGCAAAAAGTTCAATGAGCACGCAAATGAGCACTCTTCTCTCCCTGTTGTATTTCTACCTGCAGGTTACAACAAATTCCTTTGCAAGTGAAGAGAATATCAAGGAAATTCAGGTAAATGAAGTCATGGAAATGCTGTAGAGCGTGAGCGTACGACTTCTGCAACAGTATAGATCATACCCTACACCCATAAACTGAGCTGCTGAAAGTTCTTCTTTCGTATACAAGTGTTTTTTAATGCAATTGCTTCATTGCGGTTGTAAATTCAAATCATCGGTAATTTTGGCCTGCGACAGGCTACAGACAACTCGCGGCAAAAAACCACTGAACTATGATGGGGAATATGTTGAAGTTTGATGAAATACCTAGAGTTTTCTGGTTCCTAAAATGTGATATCTTCGTCGCGCAAAGTGAAGATACTATTTTCATCGTTCAAATGTGAAGAAGTTGATGTTGTCATGGTTACGGACTTGTCAGCCAATAATATTAGCGCATCTTGTTCACACGTTACACGCGAAGCGTGTGGCCTTTGGTGTCATTAATTAAATGTTCATTTTAAAAAATCAGTAAAAAGTGGCTTCGAGATACGAAGACAGTGAAACTCTCGGTGGGTTTTTTCAGTAAAGGTGATCATTTTTTTCGGTGCTTTCAAAATGAGTAAAAAAAACTGGGATGTCTCAAAATTGGATTTTTATTATCTATATTATTCATGACAGTCAAAACGCCTGGAGAATAGAATGACAACCGGCACCATAACCATTAAACATCTATCGGTTCTTTCTCGTCATAGTCTCAGCTTGAATGCTTTGGGATATCGTTTATGGTAAATAGCTATGATTACATGCGTTCTAGAAGAACTAAATGAGATTTTTTTGATATGTCCTGCTAGGAATTTTTTTCTAAGCACGCTGTTCCAAACGCTGAGCGAACCGTACAACAATCACTGGAAAACATACGCCTGAATGTCGCGTGGCTATCATGTGATGCTGAAAAGGTGCGAGCTTGGCTAACAGTCAAAGGATGTTAAATGGACCAATGCCTTCACATGCGCAGTGAGCCAAAGGAGTTGTTCAATGACGATACATTTGTATTGTTTTATATCCATGGATCAAATAGTGTGCTGTTCAATCAATGGCAACTGGACCTCTGTGTGGCTGTTTGCCAAGCTGTTCAAAGTGGTTGTTTGGTATTAGGAGTTGATAATGATGATGATGATGATAATAAAATGCCTTGATTATGTTTAAACGCGGTCGAAAATTCATGAAATACCTTTTAGATTGTTTCTTGACATAAGGGTGTCTTTGAAATGCACGATGCCGATGACCATGGATGCGGTAATATAACGCAATTTCGTATTTCCTGTGAAAGTGCCAATAACTTCAGTTTCTTTCTGATTTCTCCAACGCGGTCGAAAATTCATGAAATACCTTTTAGATGGTTTCGTGACGTAAGGGCGTCTTTCAAATGCAAGATGCCGATGACCATGCATGCGGGAAACGCGCGAGAGACCCCTTGTCGACTCACTTCGTTTTATAGTGTTGACTTCTGCTTTTACTAGTGATGGCTATAATGTAACGACGATAAAGATGATATGCCACTTTAAGTGGCTAGGGAAAAAAAGACAGCAGAAAAGGAAATTAGAGTCCCAGGCAGGAATCGAACCTTCTTCCACGCATGGTCTTCTTTTTCCATACGGCTAAATCGTTTTTTGTGGAAGACGAAGACCAAATATGAAGACTCTTCATTTTCCACATACCGGCCGTGCTATGTGGAAAACGAAGACCCGGTGGTAATACACCTGAAATTACTTATCGCTCAATCTAAGCTACGTCGTTGATAGTCCTCTGCCTGCTTTTACCTACTGCACCCTTCGCGTGCGCAATTAACTCGAACAGAGCTCAAACTAACCGTGAAAACAAGTCGCGGAGTATACTGTATTTTTCTCTTTTTTTTTTTTTTTTTCATGAGACTTGAGATTTGGTGATACCGTCAAGTTGTTAAACGTGCAGATCAAACACCAACGTTCAGTGGACTTCTTGGTGATATTGTTGTCCAAGAATTGTAAGGCCCATCCTAATGTCGGTTTGTGTCGTCATATACGACGCAGCTTTTTACGATGTCGAATTTAATTGGATCTTCACTCACGTGATCAGTAACTTTGTTTTTCCACCGAAACAAAAAAAAAGACGTCTGCATAATAATAGAGCTCAATTCCCGGAGAATTAGTTAGGAACAAGATCATGTCCGCGGTTCCATTGTTTAGGAAAACCAACATGGCCGCCGTGACGTCAGGTTAAAACACTCTATTCTTGGTTTGTATTCTCGTGATGAGACGGCCGTGTTGGTGAACAAAACAATAGAAAATGGCCCCTCAAGTTTTGTATAATAATAGAGTTAAATTCCCAAAAGACATTTTACTGCATTGTTCTGTGGAGCAACTTGGCTTCCGTGACGTCAGATGCTAACCATCAAAGGATACAGCTGTGTTGTGTTTCGGATTAGGCTCCACTGTTTCCGTTAGATATTCTTTGTAATGGCTGCATTCTGACAAGGTGAGTTTTGACAAAGATGGCTAATTTCTTCTTGGGCTGAACTAGTAAGTTAATTTTTCGAATTTGCTAGCCTGATGAATTTCCCCAACAAATAATCAGGAGAATATGTAAGGATCTGGCAGAGTTACAGTCTTTTTAATGAGACTGTGTTAAACGAAGGCGAAGCAAGTTTTGTAGAAAGAAACTTTTTAAACCAAGACTAAGAGCAAGGCAAATTTCTAAGTGCAATTTATTTTTCATATTTCTATCTATTTATTTATTTATTTTGACGTAAAGACGTGGAATGGAAGTGCCCTCGATGGCTCTTTATAGTCAGATTATTAATTCCTTGTAGTCGCTTTCGCTATCCATTACCCTGAACTAAACTTTATCTTGTCATACTAACATCTCGTCACTTATTTGCCATGTAACATACACATTCATATTTCCTTTGAAAGTGCCAATAACATCAGTTTCTTTTTGATTTCTCACTTCAATGTACACAACTGCATTTCTCTCAACCAATCTCAACCGAGTAATTTTCCACGTTTTGGCACACGATTGGCCTTAGACTTTGCTCATTTTCGGTAATTAAAGATTTAGGTTTTCGTGGCAAGAAGAAAGCTATGGATTTTTCCTTAACTGTGCAACGAACCTAGAATTTATCCGTTCTGTCCTTTTGATCAGCGGAGTAATGTACCGAATAAATGAGGATTTCAAAATTGCTGAAAAGTTTACGCTTTGTTCTAATTGTCAGGTGTTATTACGTCATGTGTAGATGTAATTGAGAAAGAAAAAACTTCTGTTACAGCCACGTTTTGTCCTGCATGCTTGAGAATTAAAGAAGCGTTCTCCATCTCCTCTCCCTCGCTCCAGATCCCTTCGAACACGCCAAAAACCAAGAAACGTTCCTTCGACACTGGTGTCACTGATCCCGTTTTTCTGCCTCTTTAAATGTTTTAAAATCTATTTCAAAAATACTTTTAATTTTATCTGAGATAAATTATGCGAAAGGTAAGGGTAGAAAATTTAGTGTTAAAATTAATTCATATCTGGTTCTCTTGTTTTATGGTAATCTCGATTTCGCTTTTGAAAGCAGTTTTGACTACATTGGAAATGACGTTTTCGTTGACGTTGCTGTCGCGGTTGATTATACCTTGAAATACTTAAAAATTATCCATTTAAAATAGGGAAGGTATCTGTTTACAACCATTACTTTTGTTATTAAAATGTGCCAACCACAGAAGCGAAAGACCCTTTGTTTCGACAGCCAGTGTCTCTCTCTGGTTGGCACATTCATGACAATAGGTTACGTCAACGATATCTTCGCTATACGTAAATAAATGTTTAGGCATTAAATCTAAATAAGTTTTGCTAAACCGCACAAATGAAAGGATTGGTTTCTGAAGGAACTGTGGTGCTGCGTCGGTAGAGAGTAGAACACGAAAACTGGAGTACCACGAGAAAGATTTGTGAGGTGAGGTCTTGAGCGTTAGCCTTTCGGCCTTGCGGATTCGCTCAGCTTACAAATCTTTACCGTGACTTCGTTGGTTGATGTAATGTTTAAAAGACGAGCGGCAGTGTTTAATCGGGTTTTAAAACACGAGGCGTAGCTGGAGGACGTAAACTACAGGTTGCAGGTTTCAGGTTTAAAATGCACGGGGAACATATATTAGCATACAAGAAAACTAAGTTGAGTCTCGTGACGATTCTTTATATGAAGAATTCTAATGAGGGAGTGTTTAGTTTGAAGCTCATGCACATGACGTTTTATCGATGTTTTGATAGGCTGTTAGGCTCATAAATTACAAAACCAAATTTTCGCGTTTACTGAACCCTAATCTGTTTGAAGGCGTATATCGAATCCGATTTTTACGTACATACTTTCGGTTTACTTAACACGTTTTACCCAGTCGAAGTTTGAACTTTGACGTATCGCTAACATTCCCCGCTCGTACAGTATGACTGTCTGGGGATATGTCCAGGAAAAACCTTCCCGTGGGAGCCTTGCGATACAAGTATATATGCGGTACGTCTGTTTGATCCATCATATGACGTATGGCCGTATCTGGTGTTTGGTTTCGCTGAAAGAAAGGAATCAAGAATCATTCAAACAAATACTTATCATATCTCTCAGTACGCACACTGTGATTGGCCAGTTTAGCGGGGCCGCATTCTACAATAGGTTTTCACGTGACGTCATCACCGCCATGTTGGTGGACGAAAACGAAAGAAATCTCATTAGGTTCTTTTGTTCGTCCACCAAAAGTCGCACATTTCTCTATTGTTATTGGTGTCCCTAGAGGTTGGTTGAAAACGTCCTATACGGCTGCCGGCCTTTGTGTCAAAAATTTTGAGCTTTGATTTTCATCAAAAGGCTGTTTATTTTGAATGTAAGGTTTGGATTTCACGGTCCTCCATTACTCACGTTCAAAACTGACCGATTGGACCTCAGAGGGTTGGATCTAGGGAAAAGTGACGTCATTTACTCACTAGCTTAAACGCCACTTATTATATATGCAAAACACGGGTTGAAAAACCTGAAAGCCCGAAACTCCCGTGTTGCATATTAATTCAGCCGCGTACACACGCATTGCATTCTTAAACCAGTGAGTCTTTGACGTCATTTTCCCCTCGACCCAGCTCTCTCAAGATTCTAACGTTAGTAATGGCGGACCAATAAATAACAAAATTCCAGTTAAAATAAACAGGTGTCTTTTTTAAATCAGAACTTAAAACTTGGGTCACTTACTGTTTAGTTAACATAGTTTTGAAATTCAAAGAAAAAGAATTATTTTTTAGTCGTAGTAGCACTTTAAGATGATCTACGACACCGACGTCGATGAAAACGTCACTTAAAATATAACTTTTCAATATCGTAAGTCCTTCGCGATTATTCCTCTAGTTCAAGTCGTACAGTGTGGACAAGGTTTCCTGAAAATAAATTTACTTATTTAAGTTACTCGCGGTTTCAGAGTAAAATAGAGAATGAAAGATTCACATTTGTACGCTCGCGTTGTCGCCAAAACGTCAAATTTGGTGATTTCGCGTCGTTGTTGTGCAGAGTGCGGCAAGAATATTTGCTAAAATGCGCGCCGCACGTGCAGCACGTGCAGCACGATCACTTTTCCTCTTTTAACCAATGATATTGTTGTTTCGTGGCGTTCTCGTTGACGACCGCTTCCTAGATCTTAAAGTCCCTGTTATTAGCATAAGTATGGCTTCCCTAGCTATAGGACGTTTTCAACCAATCTCTAGAGACACCAATAACAATAGAGAAACGTACGACTTCTGGACGAACAAAAGACGCTAACGAGAGATCTTTTGTTTTCGTCCACCAACATGGCGGCGATGACGTCACGTGAAAACCATCTGTAGGCTTCGGAATGGTCGATTGTCCAATTAACTGCGAGGATCATTTCTCTCTTTCGTCTGTAGCCCGCACTTCAAAGCGCTTTCTACGTTAGATTCGAAAACTCTTTCCGGTTGTGATCTTTGAACCGGAAAGACCATGTTCCCGTTTTTCGAAAGTCCCGAAGAAACTTTTCGGCCACGAAACTGCCAACCGCTTGTTTTGGAAAGCCGATTTTTTAACATGTTTTTAAGGTAACCAAAAGAAAAATGACTGAAGTTTGACGACTTAAATCCTCCGCGTTCTTGAGATACAAAGGGAATTGTGACACCCGAAAATGGCCCGTATAGTTTCGGGACTTTCGAGAAACAGGCCCCAGGACCATTTTTTCAAAGCCCGATTTAGCTGATCCTGGACTGATGAGTGGAAACGTAGCTTGGAAACGTTTCTTTCAGTTTATTTTACCGATCAAAAATATTTCCACAAGATTCTTAGCCTTCAATTATTTTAGTTAGACTTTTTGTTTTGCTTCAGCATAAAATCAGATTGATACAGGCTTATTTTGACGGGCAAAACGCAAAAGTGTTCACTTAATCGGCATTTGAAAAACTAGGCCCTGTGAGTGTAGGTTACCGTTGGCCTCTTGTTATCTTTCGAGTCTTACCGACATGTAGACGGTTCCTGTATCATCAATGGCAAGGAAATAACCAGAGGCTGCATTCTTGATAAAGGGAACTCCTTTTTTCTTCCCATATCGAAATATTCCTAGCATAGCCAAAGAAAAAGAGATCAGTTTTTACTCACAACAGCGCCTCGGACGAAGTAGACTTCTAACTTCTTTGCGTGTTTCGAGTGCCTGCTATCAATAAGATAGGATAAGATAAGTAATTTGGCCCTTTTTGGGTGAAAATTACTTGAAATATATTATTAGGGCGGACTTTAAGAAACTTCGGTGGCACCCTGCGAGCAGAGCCTTTCTAAAACTCATCAGAGTTTTAGAAGCTAAGAGGCTGTGCAGAAATCGTGTCAAGTTTTTTTTAAGTCGTCGCAGCCCAAGCTTCTGGGCTAGTCGCTCCAGTCAAACCGGTTTAGGCAGCGCGCGCATAATATCTTTTGACAAGGCGAAGGTCAAAATCGAGCCTTCATTACGGTCTAGAAGTGCCCTCGAGACTTGGCCTGGGTTCGAAACTGTCTCCAAACAACGGTTTGCGCATACTCCATAAGACTTTACACGATTTCTGCAAAGTCCTTTCTTTCTTCTCGAGTTAAGAAAGGCTCTTCTGGCTGCGTGCCACGGTGGCTACGGCAACGAAAAGGTCACTTCAAAATATAACTTTGAGCTATCTTAAGAATTTCACGACTATTCCATCTTGTTTACGTTGTACAATAAGGGCGAAGTATCCTATAACTGAATTGGCAAGGGCAGATTTGATGTAAAGAGTGAATGAAAGATTCACTGTTGTATGGCCACGTTGTTGTCAAAACCTCAAATTTAGTCATTTCAAGTTGTTGTTTTGACGAGTACGGGGGAAGAAATGCACGAAATGCGTGCCACACGTGCAGCACGTTCATTTTTCGTCTTTTAACCAGAACTGTTTTACTGCTTTTTGACGTTGTCGTTGCAGTAGCCGTCGTCGTTTCTTTAACTTGTGTAATGTGGCGTTATCATTTCAAGCCCAGCACCTAATTGGTGAGGTTTTGTGAAACTAAACTGCGCAGTCATGAGAATAGCAGATAAAAATAACCTTCGTAGCGTGGACGCGATCTAAAAATAAAATTCAAATGATCACCATGGGACACAGAGATTCGCTCTCTTAAGCCCTGGCCAAACGAGAGCCACAGTTGAAACTCTCACTCTCGATTGGCCTGGAACTCTCGTCCACTCTCGGCAACTCTCATCGACTTTTGAGAGCTCTCATCGAGTTTAAACCTGCTCAATTTTTTCATGAGAAGTTGGCGAGAGTTTTGTCTCGTTTGGCCGCGCACGAGAGTTTCAGCGAGAGTTTTGCGGTCAGCAGTTACTGTTTTTTTTCCAGCGGGTTCAGATAAAAAGGGAAAAAGCTCTTGAATATGGCGTAGGATTCGGGAACCAAGGACAACGCCAAGGCTGAATATACCGACTGGCTAATCGCCATATTTATGTCAGCAAGGGTTTAACCAGGGTGGTTCCCAGCTCTATATTCTGTTTGCGCGTGAAACTCTCGACAAACTGTCGTCAAGTCTCGCTCTCGTTTGGCTAACTCTCGATCACTGTCATCGACTCCTCTCAGCTCATCAACTCTCGTTCTCGTTTGGTCTGGGCTCTACCTTATATTATCTTGCTGCTATTTACAATTTGCCATAAATTTCGAGTTAGAGCGCTGCTCAGTATTGTAACGGAACTGGGGACTAACTCGGAGAAGTAAAATAAATGTGCATTCAAAACAATGGACTATAACCGCAGACCCAATACAGCCAAGATTGAATTAGATAAGAGCGTTTCTTTATCAATCTGCGCTCTTGCCCCAGCTCAGTCACTTTACGCGCGAAAACAAACAAAAGGGCCGCGACTTTAACCAATCAGGAGAAGCCATGTCACGCGTGACTGCTTCTGCCATGTTTATTTCAGGGACATGGCGAATAATTTTGCGGGGACGGGTATTTTAAAAATATTTGTGACTGTGTTGCGGAGCCCACCCGTGCCATAAGACTACTCTTAGTCTAATTCACTCTTGATACAGCTGAGTTCTCTACCTATCCACTCTGATTATAGGGGCGGGTCACGGCAGTGACGATGTTTTTGTAGTTTTACCAGTAGACTTTTTCCGAGTTCATGTCTGCGTCCTCCTTAAAGCGAGTCTAATTGCGAAGTTTTTGTGATGATAATTAGTTCTACTTTACATATGAATGAAACTAGTTTTCATAAAAAAATACTTCGCACTTAGACTCGCTTTGAGGTAGACATAACTCGAAAATGGCCTATTACTCGCTCCCATTCGCTATGCAACTGAACGTTAACCCAGAACTGAATTTTTCATTCTAAACAACACAAATGAATTGTTCTTAGGCATACATAATTTACGTTAAAAACAACAGAGATGAACTTTGAAAACTGTTAGGCTGAACAGTTTTCGAAAACCGCAATTACAATTTGTAGGGAAGATATCGTTGGTGTCACCTATTGTCATTAATGTGCCAACCAGAGCCTCATTGGCTGTCAAAACAAACGGTTTTTTGTTGCTCTGGTTGGTACATTTGAATAACGAAAGCAATGTTTGTAAACAGATATCGTCCCTATTTTAATCTTCTATTTTGCCCATCCCTACCTCCTTTCGTAATTTACTGTTCTATTCAAACCTTCCTTCTATGTTTAATGTAATTATTTTTACTTTTCTCCTGATTTGGCTGCCTGTTCTTTGTCGCTGAAGTGGGGTAAATTGCGTGACATTGATAACACCGATAGCTTACCCTTTGAATTGCAGGTTGATATGTCCTTCGTCCCGGTAACAGTGTGATCAGGCCTTTCGATCAGAAAATACCCCGCCCTATTTCTGTATGCTGCGGAGGCTACCTGGGAAGTAATAATGATGAACGTAGTTCAGTGTAAGATTAGCTGAGGACCCGCTAGAGCTGTCAACAACAGGGTCATGGCGGTGTCAAGCTGTTTCAAGTAGGACCTGCTACCTTGCTTTGATGCCGACGCAACCCGGCAAAATGAAAGCATATTTACAACGACGTTTACAACTCCGAAAGCACAGTTTATCTTGTGAAATCAAATCAATTTAAGATCGACCAATCATTTAGCTGAGCCCAATTCGATGCTAGCCGGGAGGTCGCGTTAACAACGCTTAAAAGGGCCTTTTTATTCACTTTTGTGTTCCCTTCCAAAGCGGTCTAAAATTCTCAGTATTGAGCGACATTCCTAAATGGTAAATTTAAATGTCAAGTGTAACGTAGTACAACTTGCTCTAGTGTTACACTGGTGTTAGGAGCAGCTAGGAAAACACGTCGTAACAACGGTGTCAAGCGCTTGTGGGACCTCAGTCATTATAATGTTGGCGGCGGTGATGAGGATGACGATTGTGATAATGATAATGACGACGACGATGCCGGGTGAAAAAAGGAACCTGCGCATGCGCAAAACCATGTCTCTGGGCAAGTGAAGCCATGAACAGCTAATTGAAGTCGTCTTAGGCCCGATTTACACGGTACGATTTTTGTCGCATGCGACAACGGCTTACGACAGGCCCACGACATGATTTACGATTGTTGTGTACGTCAGAAAAAATGTCGTAGCCTTTTAAAACGCTGCGACAATCGTAAGTCATGTCGTAGGCCTGTCGTGAGCTTGTCGCATGCGACAAAATCGTATCGTGTAAATCGGCCCTTAGTATAATAATTATAGTCGCTGCTAATCGCCGTCGCAAAGTACAGCAACGACGCAGCTCAACAAGGTCGAACCGAAAGCATACAATGGCGCCTCTGGCAGCCGCTATACGGTCCATGTGTGACCTTGGAGCACAGCTTACAGCCAGCTGGAATCGGCTATATGCTGGTTTTTGCAGAGGGGGGAAAACCGGAGAACCCGGAGAAAAACCATCGAAGCAGAGAAGAGAACCAACACAAACTCAACCCACCTATGGCGTCTTGGCCTCTAGCAAGCCCGAGTAGAATAATTGTTTCATTAAAAACTCCAGGATCAAGAGCTCTTCCATGTTGATTTCTGGCTCGGTCAATTCCGATCCAAAAAGGCTTTTGTCGGCCATTTTTTCTCAGAGCTGCAAAAATGTTTTCAGCTCGCTTTTTTGCTGTCGCGTTCCTTGACCATATTAGGTACAGCAGGTATATGAACTGATAGCCCGTGTCCGGCGAGCCAATGAAAATGCTGGAAATCTGATATCCGTAGTTGAGTTTTAATAAATACATTTATGCATTTTCCTTTTTTGTAAGGCAAGAGTTGCCTATCCGACCCCCCTAATCGTGTATGGGATCTTCGCGTACGGAAAATTAAATTTTTTTCGTTAAGCACCTTTAACAATGACGTTTGTATGGCAATTTTCAAAGGAAGAGAATGCTCGATGAGACTTCGATTTTGTGGCTTTCTCTAAAGTTGGAGTATCTATCGACGCCTTTAGTTAATACTTACAGAGTTGGGAGTTCTCTTGTTGTTTATAATAGAATGGTATTCATAGTCCTCATCCTCATCATCTTCATCAAAATCCAGGTCATTCATGTCATATTCATCTGTGAACCCTCCAGATTCGTCTGATAAAGGAAACCGACCAATGGGAAAGCCTCGAAAATCATCGATTTCACTTTCGGAATCCGATAATTGTCGATTCGGGTGACTGGTCACGTGTTCAAAAGCGCAAGAAAGAACGACCAGGAGGAAGAGACTCTAAAGTGAAAAAAAACATCAATCAATCAGTCTGGTTACTTGGCATTTGAAAAATAAGACAACATAGGAAATAGCCCTATATGAAGGAATGCTGAAGCTGAAGCTGAACGTAGAACAATATAGGGAGCTTAAGCACGCGCGTTTTTGAGACGCGGACGGCAACCGCAAGTGAGCTGCTTCCCTTTTTATCTTGTCTTGACACTACTACATTTACATTCCTAAGTATCTTTTCTCCATCAGAGATGATTAGAATAAAAATCTTGGGAGACACCACCGTCCCGGCACGTGAAATGTTCCCTTCTGGTTGCCGTCCGTGTCTCAAAAATGCGCTTGCTTAAGCTCCCTATTGACAATCGATTATGTACGGACATAAAAATCTAATCGCCTTACCCTTAAAAAAGCGATTTCTTTTGTCATAAACACATACACTTTACCCAGTACGTAACAATCTTTGGCCCGTTTCTCGAAAGTCCCGAGACTTTTCGGCCCTTTTCCACTTGTTACAATTCCCTCTATATCTTAAGAACGGTGAGATTTTAAAGTTGAGTATCATTTTGCTTCTTGTCAGTTATCTTGAAGACATGATAAAATTGAGGCCCCATTAAGGGGGGTCTGAGTATCCCGTATCCCATTAATTTTTGGCCAAAATATCCCGTATCCCGTTAATTCTTATTTGATTCTTTTAAAAAATGATAACTTCGATATCCCAGAATCTTTTTAAAAATATCCCGTATCCCTTTAATTTTCCGCCCAAATATCCCGTATCCCTATAATTTTTTACCCAAATATCCCGTATCCCGATAACCCCTAATAGGGCCTCAAAATTCCAGTTTATCAAAACAAGTGAAATGGCACCGAAGTTCCCGGATGAGCGCTCGCGCCCTCTTTTCCCGCCAGTTAGTTTTTATATTTCTCAGCTGTGATTCTTATGAAAAAAAAGGCGGCTTCTTAATTAGCTTTTCGTCACGGTTCCTGATATGAAATTAGTCGCCTGTTCAAAAGAAAATTAGCAAAAACTAAACGATATAATCTTGAAATTTTCAAGAAGTTCCTGAAAAGCAATAAACCAGCGAAGTGAGAAGTGGAACCACTGCAGTCATATTCGAAGTTGTGTTAAAGATCGTTTGCTTTTAGTAAGCTTATATCTATTTCATCCATGTGTTAAAAAGAAAAATTACCTCCTCAGGGCTTCGCTTGAAGACATACTGTTTGAAGTTTGACATAGAAGCAAATTAAAAGATCTTTTCTTTAATACGAGATGATGGTTCAAAGGTAAGCTTCGACAAATTTTTGAAATGTCCCACACACATATATTGGTTTTGTACACTTAAATTGTGGATTTTATGCTATGTTTGGGTGTATTTAAACAGCGCTGCACCGAAATTAACCACTGTTTGGGAATCTTCAGCTTAAAATGTTTAGTTAGATCCAAGCTAATTAAAGGACTCCACAAGTGTGCGCCGAATTTATTACATAGCTCATTTTTTTCTCTTCGAAGATGCTACCTGGTCTTTTTCTTGTACAAATTGAAACTTGTTAAGCCTTTACAACAATCGAAAGGAATGGAATTTTTTCATGATATGGAAAGTAAAGGGAACACTTTATAGGAAACTTTAATACTTCGAAAATCAAACTGAGGCGCGATCTTAGGCCCCAGATGTTGTTACGGGTGGGTAACCAAATTATTTTGAATTGCAATGTTTCGGTGAACTTAGTTACTTATTTATATGAACACAATGCAAGGTCCCAGTGACTCCTGGGTAGGTCCAGTCCTTTGCGAGGCCAGAGCTACCGGACAAAATTTTAATTGATGGTGACTGAACACAGTTTTACACACTTATACTTCCATTCCTGCCATGTTTACGCATTTTTTTTGCGTGGAATCTCAGACTTGGATACTGACGAGTGCTACCACGAAGGTTTATATTTTTGACGCATCTAGATTAAAACAATGCCTAAAGGATGCTTATTCCTCATTTATGCAAAATTCACTCTTTAGTTTTTTTGCAGCATTTGCGAACATAAAATAATAGAAATTTCACATGGAATTTCTCATAATTCGCTGATAGAGGTTTTTTTAGTTTCTTCAAGCTTTTATCTGTTTATTTTTTGATTTTTTGAATAAACGACTCGTTTGTGGTCGGAAATATTTTAATTCCAAATTTCTGCAAGATCTAATGACGGGTTTGCAAGAAATTTGGTAAAACAGCCCAACAAGTGTTGGTCTCAAATTTTTGAAGGAATACGCATGCCCAGCATTTATTTTCTCTTGAAAAGCACCATGGCGTTTACGGAATGGAAGAGAATTTAAACCGCATTTCTCAGACCATCGCGAGAAGGAGAAAAAAGTTCTCGCCAAAGTCGGCATAAAGTGTTTGCTTTTTTGTTTTTTGTTTTTTTTCCAAATCTGTGCCGGCCTTTAAAGAATACCGATGACCGCTGGAATCCTGTGTTCAGCCACCTTAAAATGAACGAGCACCGAGGACTGAAACTAAACGCATATTTTGCCGCTTTAGCAGCTACTGAATGAATAAGATAAAGGAAGATAGTGCTTCCCACTGAAAAAGTCACTTTCCCTGGGAAAATTCGATTGGTCTTGGTAGCGTTTATGATATTATGCTTAAGGGTTTAATTTAACAGCGGGCTCAGAGCAGATCAACGGTATTTTTAGCTTTTGTTTCTTGAGAATCGAAACGAGAAACCAACCAGACGATTTTCCATTGTCACGAAGTCTTTTACTTTGTGTTCTAAAAATACATCATTCAGGGATACATCTAGGAACAGATGGAAAACCCCTACTGATTGGTTCCGACTGTTTCCTGGTACACTACGTGCGCAACGTAATAAACCATAAAAATTAGTGACAACTGAGGAAGCATGAAACTGAGAAAGCGTCAAACCTAAGTCATTCCTCAGCAGGAGTCGTAAAGGTTTTCTTATCCAATACTAACAACGAGATTTTTTTAAAAATACCATTACCCCCCTATTTTTAACAGCCAATCTAATCTGGCCGGGTTGAAGTTTAAGCACATGTCGGCACAAGCCACTACGTAAAGTTTGAAATCGCTTTTTTTTGTTACCGCCCTTTTCTGATGTCGATTGTAAGAACGCGGTATTTTTTTAATTCAGATGTTCCAATTGATATAGCTTTTGCAATTGAGTATCACCTCCCTTTTTTGTTCTCTTCGGTCATATTCTTTCTAGCCTGCTCTAAACGAAACAAGGCCTGGATTTTGAAAAAGCGACTGGCATTGTCATATATTTCTCCTTGCGGAGAAAGATGTACACTTGGGATGCGCGGCGTTTGAGCTGAGATGTGATTGCCTACAAACATATTTATCAATCCGCTTGGTATTCCAGTTGTACAGGATGATAAAACGGGTGACTTCAAGATTTGGGTAGGAGTCCATAAAGAATAAATAGCAATTGCTTAGATTAATTTGTGTGTTTTCTACACGTAGCTTATGCCATTTATTTAATAACAGATAAAAAAACCCTGCTGATTGGTATGCCGAATTGTATTTGCAAGCACATCTGCTCTAGGCATACTGTTCCAAAGAGAATTAAATCTAGTAAAAAAGAATACTTACATGCCTTTAAATTTGCAAATATGTACATAAATTTACAGGGGCAATTTGATCAGGGGCAATTTGATCGAGAATAGAATAAATGAATAACAAGTCGAAACTGAACTGTTGTTTGTAGTTTTGTTCAAGTTTGCCAGAGAGTTTTGTACAAGTTTGCTAAAGAGTCTCAGGTTTCTTCCTAACCTGAGCTACCCAACCCAGAGACAGTGTCATAGTTGTCACTACAGAATAACTAGAATAATCAGAACTAACAAACCCGGCAGAAACGCGTTGAATTTGTAAGAAAAGACTCTGTGACCTTTTTTTTCACAAGGAGACCAACAGGTGGAGTATATTCAACACGTGACCTTACCGATTACTTGAATGTCGTTAATGACTTGAACAACTTTTCTGAGAGATAACTATCAGTGTAATTCATACGCATTAAAATGAGCTGGATCGTAAGCGATTTATTTATTATATTCCATTCGAAGTCCCGGGACCCTTTGAGAATGGTGTCAGTTTTTCCCCAACCAAGTACCTACTAAAAGGGCTCAGATCAAGAAGTTATTGTAGTCAAACGCTCTTAAGATAGTCAAATTAAATGGTGAGTTAAATTCGAAGTTTCGATCATTAAATAATTATTCTAAACCTGAGGGGAAGTGGTTTGTCCGTTTACGTCTTGATATTAATGTTTCCTGTAATTAGAAAGTCAGAAGGAAGAAAAAGAGGCATTTTATTCTTCGTTTTGACGCTTATGCAGCAATTTATTGTTTTAACGTGTCGAAAAAGACTTTTCCTCTGTGCGCAACTTTCAAAATATCCGGACTTTCATCGTCAAGCAGACTTAGAAGAAAAATGTTTTTGTTCCGGGTCTAAACCTGTGTTATGTTCATTAGCAAGCAGATCATATGAAGCCAGCATAGGAAAGGGTTTTTTTTTTTCTGATTGAGAGCCTTTGGGACGGCTTCTAGGATAAAAGCTAAGTAAATGCCATACCAAAAGACACGTGCTTTTTAGTAAGCTTAGAATGACTATAACTGTAAAAAGTCATTCACATAAATTATCGCCAAGTAAAAAATGAAATCCATTGATAAGCTAAGCGTGTCTTTTTTATCCGCCTCTGTGAAAGCTAAATTCATCCTGAAGCTTGTTTTAACTGAGAAAATTATGAAGGTACATAGCAGGTTTAGGTTCAAAGACTGAACAGTATCACTCACCAATTTTGCAGCGTTCATTTCAGCTAGATTGTGAGGTGTAAGCGTGCTTGCAGATCAGAGTTTACTTCTTAGGTGCACAAGTTGCGAGATTACACTTTAATGAAGAATCTCCTTTTAAAGCATGGTTTTATACGAGGGGCTTACGCGAGCATAGATGCAGGTGTGTGTGTATTATTCCGGCTTCCAAATATCTTTCAAGTAGCGTGGTATACCCGTAAAAGGCGAGTACTTATCAGCTGTCAAGTTTTATTAATTTTAACTTCCTCTATATCCGATTACCAGAAATAAGGCAATCTGAATACGCATGGATATCTTTTAGATTACAGAATTTCATTTTTCACGTATGTAGTACCACAGTTACACCATGTCGAATTCTCGGGCTGTACAAGTCACACACCCTGTTTACCACTTCCGCACAACAAAGGATGTTCAATTTCGTTGCAAATTTACTTAACTGAATTACCAGTATTGTTGTTTTAGTCGTAAATGAGTGGGTTTTGACGTTACAATGTGAAGTGAATTTTTGATGAAGACGTTAATACTATAATGAATGAAGAGAATTGACAAGACAAGCGAATGTAAAGCCGAGCACACTTCTTTTCAAAGACAGACTAAGTTTTATGTTATGCTATAATTACAAAATTTTCTATAATACCTGAGAAGTATGGTCTTAAAACAAATCTTGGTTGCGTTTAAATATCTTAAAACTAATATTTAAGTAATAATTCACTGGCGACGCCAACTGGAGTGTGATCATGAGAAAGCAATGCAAAACAAGGTAGAGCGTTCTACAACTAGTTCGAAGACGATGACTAAATGAATTTGTGGTTAACATAGGAATTGACAGAGTGAGAAACTAGAAAATTTTGCGAGGCGTATAATTTTTGGGCATTTTTTTCCCATTATGGTACAGCTGTGACCACCTCAGCCAAAATATAATGCTGTGATATTAGAATAACAAATCAACCTCTGACCGCATCTCACTCGCTATTAGTCTAAGTTGGTTTTTGAAATGAACCTTAAGTGTGAGTAGTGAACATCCCCCAACCCCTTAATCCTTCATTCCCACGGTCGAGCGTTCATTCTTTCAAATAGTACCATTGATTTCTTGGTTGGGTAGTCATGAGAATTTGGGCTTATATCAAGATGACACCTCTCGAGCTGATAATAATCTTCATTCTCAATGCCTGTCTGACTGACATTTCATTGAAATTGTGAGGAGAATTTACGCACTCCTGAGAGTCAAAAGGTTAAAGATTTGCATTTCCGTTCTGCCTGTTTCATGAAATCGAAAGAGTGCGGTCCATTTGAACGAGAGCTCTTGAGAGTTCGTTTACAGATGCGGTTTGCTTTGTTTTTTTTTAAGCAACCATATATGGAATTTTTACGTTGGTAAAAGTTACATGAAGTTTCATGGAAGTTCGAAACTCCTTACAATTAATGTCGCGGGTAAAGCGAAAGCGCGCTAAATTTGCATCTGAGGTTCACTAGGATTTTTTCAGTCTTTTACCTAAACTACAAGATGGTCTTTCCCTTAAATCTGCCGCGAGCCATTCACCAAGAGTAGATTGTTCAAATAGGAAGTTGAGGGTGTTTACTCCATATTGCTCAACGCATTCTTACTTCCCAAATATAATATCCATCGAGTTGCTGTTACTCTTGCTGTTTATTTTTACTCTATATATAAAACTTGTTCCATTTCGCATGTGTCAAAAGCAAGACATTTAAAAGAAGCCTTTTAGGCTCTCCATTCAATTGCGTATTTGCTGTAATACATCTTCTTTCTATAAATAAAGAAACGTAATCATTTTTCTTGAATGCAACATTTAGGCTATTGTTGCGCATCGATAACAGATACCA
>NC_090882.1:2803134-2818134 GCF_036669935.1 Montipora foliosa
ATGTGTGCCACTGTCAGAGGGGAGGGGGATCAGGTACACACCGTCGGCCTCGTAGCTGAAGGAACTTCCAACGACTTTACCTTTACCTTTAGACCTTAGGTGTCGTCCTCACTAGCGACGCTAGCACAAGGACGAGCTACAGTGGCAAACTCAGAAATCGTTTAAATTAATCTTATGGGAAGTGGACCCTCTTTTCTATGGGCGACGGCGCCCAGCTTTTGGAACGGTCAGTTGTTACTCACGTCATTCTCGACTTCGTTTTTAACAGAAAAAGTAACTGAATTGGAATCCTGGCAAAGATTAGATTCCCGTAGGGCTGGTTTTTAACACCACTGTGACCAACGTGGCGTCTTGTGAAAGCGAAGGGTCATTGCGTTTTTTTTTACTCACGTGACCAAAGGCCATATTGATTTTTATAGAAATAAAAAAATTGCATAAAATTATGTTCGATTTCCAGAGGATTAGTGTAGTGTACAAACATGGCGTGTGTGACGTCGGTTAATTGGGTCCCGTGGCGCCCAAGCGAAACCCGCAAATGAGCATTAAATCCAATGCCATTCACACTTTAACCTTCAAGGCGGGGATTTATCTCTTGCTTTCGTTTCATTGACCTCTTACAAAATTGAATTCCGCAGCCAAAAGGAAAAAAAAATTCGTTTGAGAATGTTTTGTGATAATAATTTTCATTCTGTGCTTCTCGGAGCCATGCTTAAAATTGACGACAGCGAAGAGAATGAGGGAGTGGTTGAAGAAAGGTTAGATTAGTGGATTGCCAGCGGTTCACCAGACCGACATGTAACAGTAATCTTGTCATGAATCATGGATCCAGGACACATCGTATAAAATTTAATAATCAATTGGTTGCTCACCTTTGTCACACAATGCCTTCCGGTAGAATATCGAGCTTTATGACAAATCATAGTTGATCTAGTTTAGTAAAACAAATACAGATTCTTAAACAGCTGTTTCGTTCCCTCTGGTTGTGAAATCATTTTGTTGCATTAGAGGCTATAACTAAATATTAGCAGTTCTTTTTGCCTTTATTCGAAACAATTTCTTTTTAACACGAACAAAAAAAGGGTTATCCACTAAAAGTCAGATGAATTTGGGTGTCTTTCGACCAAATCAAATGCGTTGATCATGGCGGGAATGTTGATGCGAGAACCTTTCGCAATGATTATCAGAAATGATGAATTACCTAAGAAAGGCTGTGGACTTTTCAGGAAAGAAAGAAGGAAGCACCTTTTCAATAAAGTCATAAGTACAATATTTTGAGAGCCAGTCAAAAGTTTCGCAGTTTAAAGTCAGGGTTTTAGGTTAGTACGCCCAAAATTAGACATTTGATTTTACTCGGACTAGATGGAAGGTAGGCTGCTCGTTCTTAGTGGAGAACAGCCTACAAGCAAAAGTTCACTTCATGGAAATACTCGTTAGTTCCACATAAGGACCTACCTTTGCATATTTTTTGGCGAGATAGCCTCTTCAAATCAAGTATTCCTCTTCCAAACTGAATTAATGAACTATGAGACGAAATGTAATAAACTTTCCTTGCAGTTTTAACTTACCTTTCGAATGTGGGACACTTCATTCAAACATTTCTTTTTCTTACTGATAAAAAGCCGAAACATTCTATTGTATAGTCTGCTCAAAATGGTCTTAATTAAGAAAAAGGTGAAGGCCGGATGAGTGACAGCAACTTTAAGAGACCATATTGTATGATTGAGTCTGAATTGTCATGCACAGATGGCTGGCTACTTAAGTGGCCTCTATATTTTTAAAAACATTCAAAAATTTAAGAGTTTTTAAGTATACTTACAAATATGCACAGTGAAAATCTTTGTTTCACCGATAACTATCATACGTTAGAGGAAACTGCCAAGGAAAAATGTCATAATACATATATTATATTTTTTTATCCGCAAGTTCTCGTTTCAAGTTTCAGACGTATTTATCGTGTTCCTGGCAGTGTCATGAAATTTAAAATCAGTATAGCGCTGTAGCAGATCGCTTTGCCTCAATGAAACACCATGTCCATTAGAATAATGTATTATGACAGCTTATTTAAATGATTGAAGGTTTTGTTTTCAATTATTGAATAATTCCAAGGTGTTAAATTTGTTAGTTCCGCTGAGTTATGATTACCAACGATTGTCTTTTTCGTTTCGGTGTTAAAACTCCTTCTAGTCCTTTTACAATTTTTCATTTCAGGAGATCCCAAAAATAAACTTTAAAAAACCAGCTTATTTGTGAAACAATGTGGTTTCTCTTCATTAGTTGTAAACTTCTCTCAATTTTTTTGGCGTCTTTTAAACACTAAGCTACGCGAAAATAATCGTAATAAAGTAGGAACTGGAATTCAAGACCGACCTTTTTCGATGCAAAATTTGAAATGTTTTAGGTTTCAAAAATCAAAAAGAATATATTTAATTTTGATACGAAAAATCAACGGTATTAAATTTCCTCGTAATTGGAAAACTGAATTTCAGAAAACAATTCGTATAGATAATCACATAATTTCGAGTATTATTTGACATAAATGAACAGGAATATATTTGTATTTGTTCAAAGTCGAACAAAGTCATTTGATAACTCAGTAATATACATGAAAGTGTATCGGGAAATCTTGTCGTAAACTCGTAATTAAGCAGAAAAAACGCATGCGTATCACGTAATCACGCAAACATTGTGCCGACCAAGCTATCATTTGATTGGTTACCAATGGCTTTCTTTGATCATTGACCTATGAGAATGGCTGGTTTGTTATGTTTTTGGCACAGAACATGAGGCAGCACTTCCACTTCCAATATGGAACCCCTAGTTAGTAGTACTATGACCAAACAGAGTGTTAAAGCAATGAAGAACAATGTTTGCCTACCTATCTGTACTGTTTAACAATGTACCTCTTTCCGACCTTGAAAAGTATTAGTATTAGTATTCGCATTAGCATTATAATAGCGGTTTTCAATTGAGTTTCGAAAGTAATTAGTGAATTACTTTGGTTTTGCATTTCTTCACTCAGTGATTGGTTCAAAGTTCTCGCGCCACTTTTTCAGCTAATCAGAAGTGACACCAAAACCAATCGTGGCTCGCGCGTGCACATTTTCCCGCGCTTTGTGCCGGCTACGTGTAATTACTTCGAGTTTTGTTTGGTTTACTGGATTGTCTCCGTCCTTTTTGATTGGCCAAAGTAATTACTTTGGTTTTGGTTTTACGACACTCGTTTGAAAACCGCTCTAGCATTAGAATTAGTATTAGTATTAGTATTAGGATCAATGTAAGTATTAGTATTAGACAATAAGTATTAGTATTAGCATTAGTATTAGTATTAGTAGGGTAGTAAGTGAGGCGAATCTTGTTCTTTCCTCAGTTTAAAGTTGTGATGCATTTTATTTTAAGTGTGTTGAGAACATAGTCAAGAACATATGTAGCTGTATTTATCTGAAGTTTTAATTTTCATAGGTAATCGTTCGACGGTTGATAGCTGGGATAGCAGTTCCCAACGGCCAGTTACTCTTTTATTGCAAAACGCATCGTGTTATTAAGTCTTAGTTTTCCTTTTTTTTTTTTCGTGGAGTCTTTTCCGTGGTTTCAACGCCGAACTAATTCTGTGAATTACTTACTATTTCATCCGGGATAATCAAAGAACAACAACATTAAAGCCGTGCAAAATTACCTTACATATGCTAAGTATTTTGTTTTTTTGGTGCCCTTTGTCAAAGAAATTCGTCTGGAACCTTTTCTGCCGAAGAGCCAACCGTAATATAGTCCATGGTGCACAGTATATTAACAACTCCCGCTATTCAGAATGCTCTCAAGATATGACAAGGCACAGTTATGGCAAGGTTTCTTGCCCAAAAAACGTCTTCTTGTTCAATTGAGAGAAAGAGAAATATTATTTCCGGACGTACATGGAAAGGCCATACGTTTACGTCAAACAGCAAACGTCGGCTGGCCCCTTCACGTTTCACGTAAAATAGAGAGAAGGTTGTGACTTAAGCGTCGCGTGACTCACGGCAACTCGAGTATGTAGAGGGCCACTGGTTTGTCAGTTTTTAACTGTTATGTGTTACCCTCTATAAATAAAGTTGTTACTTACTTACTTACTTACTTACTTACTTACTTACTAGTTACTAAAAAGCTAAAACAAAAACTCGGAGTCTTTTTAAACATTGTTTGTACAAAAAGACGCTATATAAAATGAAAATCCTTACCCATCAAAGCTGTTTTGTAGGTCAACAGATAGTCAACGTGAGTTCATGAAGAAATTTACGGCAAGGAGTCAGTTTTGAACTCTATAACCATGAAGCCTAATTTTTCCGCCTTTGACATCCCGGAAAATGGTTTTCGTTCCTTTTTTTTTTTTTTTTGCGCAAGCAACTTCTTATGTAGAAGAAAAACAAAAAGAAAATTTCATGTATACGGCAAACGCGAAAATGCCTACGGCCTAGAAACGGCAAGCGGCATCCGGCAAACGTAGGAAATAGCGGGAAAATCATGGTCACGTGGTCACTTTTGCCGTTCTCATTTCACGTCAACGTGATGCTATATAAATCTCTATACTAAGCCTTGCGTTTACGGCAAACGCCAAACTAAAATTTGCGTTTTGTCAAGAATAGCAAAACGAGCTCCTTTCTTGCGTGTTAGCAGCAAGTATCAAGTAACCTCTCAAAAGAGAGAGGCCAGTTAGAATAACATCTTCTTCATGCTTTTATGACAAGCAGAAGCCCACCATTTCGCGTTTGCCGTTTCACGTAAATTCGATGCTTAATCTCTCTATTATTGGCCTCGGCGGTTCTTTGAGAAAGGCAAAGTTTGATTTAGGGATCAAGGCCCCTAAGCAGTCCGTTTTGGGGACCGTTCATTTTTTTATGAGGAAGGGGGGATTTGGTGGGATTTGGGAAGCACCATTTAAAGACCGCATGACCCGCCCTAACCCGCATAACTGTCGAGAATTCTCCCAACTTCCCCAAGTCTTTAGATGAGGCTATCATGGAAACACGGAAAAAAGTCCTCTATTGCTTTTATAAAATTTTTCTCAAAGATAATTCGACAAGTGAAGGATTGAAACACGCTCATATTTCCTACCACCCAATCAAAACGCGCGTCTGACAACACATCGCCAATCAAAATTCGTGTAATGTCACAACCATGTTGCCATAATCCGAGCCAAACGCAACTATTGACCAATGAGAGTGCGCGTACTATCCTAATTATTGTGTGGGATTTCCCTACACTTTGTCAACACAGGCGATATGACGGGATTTATTACTGGGTTGCCAGTATGGCAATCACAGTCGGAAAACGTGGAATATTTCTCTGGGTTTTTATTTTTCGTGTCGGTAAAAGTCTTGCCTGTTACTCCCCTGCTAAGTGGTGTCTTTGTGCATAGAGTCTTCTTGCGTCTTTTATTAGGTTTGAGGGGGCTGGGGTAATGCATATATTTCTCTGGTGCACACAGGAGAACATTTAATTAACCTGCAATGGCATCAAAAGTCATTGTAACGCGCATGGCGTTTTAGTGCATCTTTAAACAATATATACCCTTATACAGCTCAAGAATGGAACGTCAATTGGATAAACAAGACAGCTGGTGAAAAATATATATCTGGAATCTTAAAAGCGACGAGTAATGGACTTCGACAACATTCTATCGCCCATCGAGCCGAAATCAAAGTGAGCTGTATTTCTAATATTTTACCAAGTGTGTTGTGATGTAGAACACTGAAACCAAATGGAAAATTCTCTGGTAACTTATGCGTTCAACAAAGGCAGAGAAGGAATCGAACACCTTAAGTGGATCTGTGATCTTTGTTGTCTGGCTATTTCGATTTATTTGTACTCAACTCCGCTGCACAGTCTTCAGGTAAAAAAATAATTGGAAATGTGACAGCCAATAATTTATTTCGTATATTTTGTGCTTTATTATTCAAGGAAAAGGTTCTTCGTGGAAAGGGTTTGATCCTGAAATTTATTGTGTTGCAATTGCGTATGGTAATTTGACACGATTGAGTTTCTTGTCTTCACGCACACAGTTGACACAAGGTGATCACGTGCACCTTTATGGTTGCGTAGCACGTGATCAATTTCTTCCTTTTTACAAAACATCATAAAAGTCATAGACCGCAAAAATTTTCGTGGGCTTACGATCGATTGTCATTAATTTTTCGATGAGAATTCGCTTTAGAGTTATATAAAAACTATGTTATTTTTTTTTCATCTGTCTTTTGACTTGTCTTTTTCCGTTAACTCCTGGCTCTTACGGTACTTTCTGGTGCAAACGTAAAGCCAAACAATGTTTTGACCTGGCATCAGATAAGACTAGCAAGAAAAGGAATTATGAAGCGGAAACAACATCTTCAGTCCTTTCTTAGTGTGTGCAGTAAACGTTTGCTTAATTCAACTGCAAGACATGCATGACATGCTGGAAAACGTCCGTCAGAGCAATTTGCAGTTAGTTTTTTGCAGACTATTTATTTAAAGAAGAAACGAGTGAATTTTACTCAAGAGCGTGTTTTGTTATCTTTAAAATGAATTTATTACCAAAGCTTAAAAAACTAAAAGACCTCAAAATGGGACAGGACATTACAAAATAATTAAACGTGTGAACGTGAAGGACCTCTGCTGGCGCGACATGTGGGTGACCCTCAAATGGTCTTAATGACCCCCCACTTGAAAAAGATAACTGGAATGCTGCAGTTCAATACCACCCAATTCAGTGCCTTCTGTTTTTGTGTAACACGTACCACAGGCAACCCAGTGTACGCTTTATGGAGCGTCTAGTTTATTTGAATACGAGAGCCAAGTGTTTTTCACGTGGTCTTTACTAAGAAGAGAGAGGACCCTGGGGATGAGAATGAATGTTCGTGTGTGGCGGCCATTACTCTTCTCGGTTGTTGTCATTTGGCGGATTTCGACTTGTTTCCTCGGTGCGATTAATTTACAAGGTAAGGAGAAGTCATCTTCCTTTCTGACGTTTGTATTAAGCGAGTTGTGCCAGCCATATTGCAAGGAGTTATGCCTTCAAACTTATATCGGATAGATATAACGTAATGAACAAAGTTCAGTATTTATCCTCTGGATTTACGATTAGCAATTTGAGGTTCCCTTTTTTAACTACGATTTGTTGACACGTTGCGTGACGGCGCCAGGTTCTGTAGATTCGCAAGTTAAAAAACTAAGGCCCGTTTTAAACTTCGCATTTTACATGTGCCGAATCTAATGCAAATGAGAAAAAGTTTTCACATTTACTGGTAATGTTAAAACAGAAAAGCTAATTAATTTGGAAAAGTATAGTTTACGTACAGTGTTGTAAGCTGGAAGCAACGAATACTCTTAGCTGACAATTGCACTTTCCTGCTGATTTAACCAGCTTTATCGTAAACATATTCTCCTCTGCTACTAGCGACAGATTCCAATATTTCCGCTGATAAATAAAAGTAGACGGCATTGACCTCTTCGTCGAACTCAAATAT
The DNA here is from genome assembly GCF_036669935.1 of Montipora foliosa. NCBI lineage: Eukaryota > Metazoa > Cnidaria > Anthozoa > Scleractinia > Acroporidae > Montipora > Montipora foliosa. The sequence continues at coordinate 2,810,607 of NC_090882.1, forward strand.
TTCATGAGTCTTTGAAGTAGTGTGTTCATGCCCGAAGCGCGTTGACTCTAATACATTTTGGCAGTTGATTGCAAAAGATTTGGTGCCTGAGAAACTCATATGCTCCAATGCACCCAATTGTCATGTGTCACAAGCCCTAGCCTGCAAAAATTAATATTTACTTCAGTGACTCTTAACTCTGTCAATCACCGCCCCCTCCTTCCCCCGTGACCCGTGATAACTTGGGCCATGTCCAGCTTTGTCTGCTGACTGGGAAATACACAAACCACAGTAAATGGCATTTCCCATCGAACGGAACACTGGAAATTTCCTTACCGTTTGCTAAATTTTCCAGTTTCCAGTCTCTCATCAGCGTTAAACAATTATTGGATAAGGTTGAGCATGATATCATGAATTATCAAAACCGAGGTCTGTGTTATCTGCCGAAGCCGAAGGCTGAGGCAGATAACACAGACACGAGGTTTTGATAATTCATGATATCATGCGAAAACCGAATTCAATAATTGTTTTATTATACATTTTTCACATAATTCATCCTCAGAAAGCGAAGCGTTCAGCCATTTTGTTTCTGAGGAGAACACTCCAAGGGACATAGTAACCAGGCAGACGTTGAACTTAACATGATAAATGTAATATCTGCAGCAGATATTACATTTATCATGTCAAGTTCACAAGCTATTATGAATTGATTGAATGCTTTCGACCAATCAGATTTTTCGTAGTGAGTCTGATGTATAATAATAGCCCTTGTCGGAGTTCTCAGCGGTTTTGCCACATGAACGAGGTCAAGCGGTCATTTTGTATTGAATTGATCCTTAAGCCTCTTTTGCATGTAGTTTTAAACAAAAGAAAATGTGCCTGCAGGCTCAACTCCAATAAAGACCATTGAAAATGTTAAGCACCATCTCGTTGGGCTGGTTTGCTGATTTTGGAAAAACTGTTACCATTATTCACCGGTCATCCCATCCGGTTTATGCTGACAAATCGTAAGCACCCCTAATTTCTTCGAAACCAGAAGCCCAAACATGTTCCTTCCCTAACCGTTTTCGACTTCAATCATCGACTTCAGTACTGAAGAACATCACAGAACGCCGAGGTCTGATGAACAACAACCGTCATACTGAGACAAAAACTCTGATGGCGATTATTGTTGAGAGCATGCACAAACAACCATGAATCCTATACGTACTCAACACATGACCTAGAAAAGACTTACTGATCAGAAATTTGAGAAGTATAAAACCAATATACTAAATATGTTTCATTCAACTGTTAACACTCTTTAGCGTACGCTAAGTGCAAGAGTGCAGTCAGTCACGAACAGAGTTGAACTTTGATGTCTTCTTGTTAATTGAAAAATTAAACGAGACTTAATTCTATGAGTCACCAACTGCCAGAAAGGATCACATGAGATTGCATCACGCATGGGCTCGTCAGTCTTCAAAGCTCGAAATGTGAATGTCGTTAAGCCGGGAGATGCTCGACGTTCTCTCTAGTATTAAGTGTTGTTGTAAGCATGTAGCAAAGTGATAATAAATAAACACTGTGCTGGGGAGGTTTACTCCCCATAGAATTACAACTTACAGGTCCACTTACAGGTCAACGTACAGGTAAGTCTCGGTTAATTTGGCAATTCTATGTCGTCAACACTACCACAGGAATACCATGAGACCTCAAAGCTCAGACATTCACACGAGAAGAATAAATATAAGCACAATTTATGTTTAATCAAGGATGATGTACTACAGTGTACATGCTGCATACAGTTTATCTTTGGTTGAACCGGAACGGGAACAAACTCAGTATCAAAATAGTATGGGCCACTAGGCTCGTACCAGATTTTACCAATCGCGTCTGTGCAGCATTAGAAAATCTCTTGAGATAATGACCATTCTGTTGACTCTTTTAGTGCTCTAGATTCCTTGTCTGCTGGAATATTTTCAGAATGTGAGGGGCACCGAGCCAAATGTTGTGGCGTATGCACCAGTTCCACATCATGGTTGCTATGTCAATGCACTGTAAGGATTTAATGCCGCCCATTGCATTTATGTATGATACTGTAGAGGTGACGTACGTCTGTGTATGTGTCTCCGACTACAGTCAACACAAAGGGATTGTAATCCCAAAAGAACAGCTTGCATTTCAAGATAATTTGTGATTTCTTTGTTCCTCACAATTCCAAAACCCTCCTGTAGAGGTTTCCTCACATACCGCTCCCCAACCTAGGTTTGATGCATTCAGAATATTATTTGCCCACCAAGTCAATTCTTCACTAGACTGGGTAGATAGCTAGGGTCAGTAAAGAATCAAAGTGCCCTTTATTTGCACAGTGTACCTCGAGTTTGTCAAGTTCCAATTTCCTGTATGAAGTTCAGCAAATTCCACAGCTGGATAACTTGAAACAAGGAACAGTAATCTTTCACAAGCAGATCTAACTTTCCTAGCTTAGTCTCAGTGAGGGTCACTTTCATAGTAACACTGTTAAGTACAAATCCCAGAAATTCCAATGTTCGTGAAAATGCGGGGTGCAGATGATAACCCATTTGGTAAGCATGTGAATTGATAAATAAATATTACCGGTTTCACTCAAACATGAGGAATTTCCTGTCTTCCTTTGCTATGGGGACGGAGTAATAAGCATCTTTAAGATCTACAGATGCCACAAAGCTGTATGGAAGGAGGTCATTTAAAAATGATGGTAGTCAATAAATTCGTTGAGCGGTTTAAGATTCAGTATCATTCTAGGAGTACCGTCCATTTTTGGAGGCATAAATATATTTGAAGGAAACCCATCAGGCACAAGGTGCATTATTTCAATGACTTCCTTGCCCAAATGTTTGGCAATTTCTGCATCAATAATCAAGGTTTCAGCCTGTGAGAAGTATATCTTATTATGCTGACATGACTGTTTTGGGGACTCGGCCTCAAACTCAATCTGATGATGTTTTATGTCATCCAAGATAATTGGGTCATTAGTCAGTGACTCCCAAAAGGGCACGCGGTGTTTCACCTATCCTGCCCAAAAATCTGTGACCCCTTTTGTGTAGGTCATCAAAATTAATGCTTCGAGCAACATTGGTTTTTCTCACCTGGTGTCCTACTGCGACTTGTGGGAGTTCTTGTGATTGCTTACCCTAATGTCTGGGTTGACGCTCGGCCGTGTCCTAAAAAAGGTCGGCGTTTAAATGCGTTGATGCGGTTGTTTAGTGGCCGTTCATAAAGTTTAGACGGCTGTGATCTGAAATTCGAGACTTTGCTCGAGTAAACTGGTCCTTGGGTATAGCTTTCTCAGTGGCGGATCTACTGTAGGAATATTTTAAGGGGGGGTGACAAAAGTCCAGATAGTTTAGGCTGCCATTTTGACTTTGTTTATGTCTTGCATTAATGAAAATGTTCACGTCAGGTAAACAGTATCTGTTCCAGCAAAAATAAAAATACACTAAAAAGCAGATAAATAGAAAGAAAAAAAAAGGAGACAAAATGGGGGGTGGCTACCCTTCCCCCCCCCCCCCCCCCCAACACCAGTAAGTTTGTATTAAACGGCCCTCTCTCTCATAAACGCCCCCCCCCCCCCCCGTGAAATTTGCTCCAAAATACTAGAAAATGGCGAAATAGGGCAAAATCAATCAATAGTCCATTTTACAGTTGTGTGCTTAGTTACCTGGCCTATGAATGAAAGTGAGGCTGACGTTGACCTTGTTTTGATAGAAACCTTACTGCTTTTCTTATGTAAATTTTTACTAATTAGCATGACAACAACAACATAAGAAAAGGAGGGAGGTCTGTATCATAACAAGGTAAACACTTTCCTCACTTTCTTTTAAAGGCCAGGTTTCTAAGCACACAACTGTAAAGAGGTCAATTTCTTAATTTCATTGCTTTATTAATATCGGTTTGTGTATTATGTCATGTTCAATTTCATATGCAAAGCAAGGATAGCGCTCTTTGATCATCTTGATCTTGGTGCTTAATATATCTGCAATTTTTTTCCTGCCTGTTCGAGCTTGATAGCATCCAGGAATGACAAGACCCACTTCGCGTTTTCGTTTTCCGCAAACTTGGACGGTAAGGGAGTTCGATTCAGACGCAGCTAGAAGACCAGCAAGGATTCTGGACTTCAGCGTTTGGTTATAATATGAAAACAAGTCGCACTCGTTGAAGCCCACTCTTGATTGTAGAAAAGAGAAAAAAAAATTAGAAACCATCGAGTGCAAAAGGCGTAAGCCCGCAGTCGAGGTTCTTTAAACATAAAAACGTTTTTGGCAGAAAGCATACTGTATACAGTTTTGTTGAGTTCCTTAAAATAAGTTACGAGAAAAAACGCCTCTCTCTTTTAAACGCCTTCTATCTATTAAACGCTCACTCTTGAACCCCTAAAATTAATTAAACGTCCCGGCGTTTATTAGATTACCTAGCTAACCGTGTTTACGACAGAAACTTCCTCAAAACCCAAATACAGCGGGCCTCTGACATTCCCCGGTCTGACGCGCTTAGGAACACAATGACAAGACTAACTGAAACCACTCCTTTTGTTATCACATAGAACCCACCACTACCTAACCTCACAAGCATCATTCACAAACATTCCAACATATTTTATTCATCAGACCGTTGCAAAAACGTTTTCAAAACACTCCCTTTGGTGGCTTACCGCCATTGTGAAAATATTATTGACATTCTTATTAGGGCCCAATTGACTAAAACACCGTGTAATGATAATTTTTCCGGTTCTTTTCGGTGCAGAAGTTAAAACTGTACCACTTGCCCCAATTTAGAACACAGCCGTAATGAATACATTTTTCATTTTTCGGGTAAAAGCCATAAAACCAATCCTCACATTAATTACTTGTAACATTTTCAATGTTATTTACATGAGTCAGTGTAAATTACGTAATCTTCAGTATATAGGGGAAACCAACTTGAACGTCTCCTTAAAGACCGTTTTAATGAACACAGACGCCCAATACTCAATCCCACTAGTAGTTATATTCAGCGACCGCAGTCTCAGAACACTTTCTTATCAATAACCATTCACACAGTCATATGTAACTCATTCCCATTGAAAAGCTCATCACTCTTTTAGGAAAGCTCGGGAAGCCCATCTTATTGAAAAAAAAAAAACCTCTTGGGACAAACAAGCGTGACGGTTAATTTAAACCGGCGATCTCGTTAGTATATAGTGTGTCAACGGCATTTATTACGTGGGATGCCGAAGGCATACCACGTCTTAAAACCAGTCGCGTATCTTTTTTTTTTTTTTTGTGGTAGTCACAAATGTGCATATACCCCACGGATATTGAATTAAGCTCCGATCGGGTGAATCTACGTTTATACCCTTCAATATTTCCAAACTTCCCAGCCTTGCGGTGTTCTAAGAGCGCGTTGGACCCCTCTGTCTCCGTAACAGACTACCGTTATCGCGATGAGGGCAAACATTTAGTTAGATATCTTTCTGCACGCGATGATTCACGCAATATTAAACTATTTGATAAAGTGGACAGATACTTTTCCTTTGAGAACGGCAAACTTTAAAGGTAAGGAGAATTTTCTACGTTATTTCTAGATCTTGCTTCGTTCTTGTGTGTTTTAAAGAAACGAATTAGCTATCGCCGTCACGGGGACTTCGCAGTGGTCCCCCATCCAAGTACTAACCCCATTAGAAGGAGCTTAACTGTAGTTGAAACTTGCACTAGCATCAACGATGGTGATCTTTGTGTTGAATTCGCACGTATTTCGTCGAACTTTATAACACTTGGAAGAAAAAAAAAAGCAAACTAACAAAAACCAGGTGTCTTGCCGTCATTTTGTCATAGATGCATCCTTTCTTTCGTGAGTTATTACGTGTTTGTAACATAAGGGCAAAATTTTCTTGTCACTGTCGAGGCACATCGAAAATCAGTTGGGCAAACGGATTAAAAAACACTTGTTCGCTCGCATTTTAATAGAGAAAAACAAACAAATCAACTTTTTTTTATGTCCAAAAGAGTACATTAATTGTTATTTAATTCCAGTTGACAATAAAAATTCGATTTTCATTCCTGAACAAAGGAAAAACCTATTAAACCACTTTTTGAAAATAACAAACGGTTCAGTGCCCAAGGAAAGAATTTGTGGAGTAACTTCTTCCGCTAAGTATGAGCTATTACTGGTATTTTGTTTTGTCGTTGTCGTGGAAATCTCTCAGGAAGAGGGAAGAGGTACTTCAGTCCAACTGGCCCGAGGTTATTGAGAATGTTTCAACTTTTCACCCCCGAGATGGCCGTTTTCCCTCGGATCATTACGTTATGACATTCACAATTAAACTAAGATTCAAGAGATCTTAGGGATCCACACGGCAAGTGTTCGATTTTAAAAACGGAAACCTCGACGCTTTGCGGGAATCCCTCTCAAGAACACCTTTCCAAATTGCTGCCTCCGAGGACATTGACGATTACTGGTCTAATTGGAAGGGTTTGTTTCTCTCAGCCGTAAAAGATCATGTCCCAACAAAAACAGTTCGTGACATAAACTCTCCGGCCTGGATTGATGGCGAAGTGCGGCACCTAATTCGCAAAAAAGTACGCTGCTTTGAGGAAATATCGACAGCACAAGACTGAAGAACGCAAACAAAAACTACGCACTCTCAGTCAAAACCTCAAGTACGTTATACGATGTAAACACCACCAATATCTGGCTAAAATTGAAATGCCATTCAAGGACAATCCTAAGATCTTTTGGAGCTATCACAAAGCTTTTCTCGGCGGCCGATCAGGTGCGAACTCAGTAATCTCTTATAATGGTGTAGCTGCTGAAAAACCAGAACAGAAAGCGGAGCTTCTTAACAACTATTTTTGCTCCGTATTTCTCCCGGCTACTCCTGATGTAAACATCACGCCATCGTATAACTCACTAACCGATATGGAAATTTCTCATATAGAGGTGCCGGTTAATGAAGTCAGGGAATGCTTGAGTACCTTGGACATTTCAAAAGCGCGCGGACCTGATGGCATCCCGGCGTGCCTTTTGAAAGAATGCTCTGAGCAAATTGCTCCTAGTCTTTGTTCGCTTTTCGATTTCTCTTTGAGTCGGGGTAAGCTACCCTATGAGTGGAAAACTGCGGATATTACACCTCTTGACAAGAAAGACTCAAAAGAACCCGCCGAAAACTAGATCCAGATCTTGGAACGTTGCGTGGCCACCCGTTTTCGCGATCACGTGAAACACTTAATCAGCCTTTCACAACACGGGTTTTTGAAGAACCGCTCGTGTGTCACGACGACGACGCCGACGAAAACGCCACAAAACAACGATATCATTGGTTAAAAGAGCATAAATAATCGTGCTGCACGTGCAGCACGGATTTTAGGTCATATTTTTGCAGTTCTCTGCGTGACGACGACGTGAAATCACTACATTTTAGGTTTTGACGACAACGTGAGCATGCAACAGGGAATCTTTCATTCTGCATTTTCAGTCTGAAACCGCTCGTACCAATTTATTTTTAGGATACTTCGCCCACATTGTACGAAGTGAACGTGATGGAATAATC